>NC_048282.1:25236635-25536635 GCF_009762535.1 Notolabrus celidotus | reverse complement strand
TAGAATGCCAAGTGAAAACTAATGTGTTTGCCACAGTGTCAACAGACAGAGGCGAGCTGTGGTGGACTCCTTTCCATAGATTGATTTGATATGACGTGTGGTGACCATTGTTACTGGGTTTTGACCAATCAGAGTCAAGTATTTAACACAGCTAGGTAAAAATACAGAATATTTAAAGATGTTTTTTTTTTTTTTTTAAGTTTGAAGACAGTGAGAATAAATACAGAAGCAGAATCGGCTAATGATGTTGTCTCTTATGTGTCAGCAAGACAAAAAAAAAACATGGGATTCTTTTTTGCAACACATTGTTGATGGATGTTGGAAGAGGGCTCTTGTTAATTCCCAAACATACATTGTCGAAGCCAGATTCACGCATTTTCCTTAATCCCTCTGAAGATAGTTTATCAGTGGGAAATATGTCATCATGAACAAAATTATTAGAAAAGCACACATTACGGCTGATGTGACTGTTTCTGTTAAAAAAAAACTTCACCGATGTAGCTTTGCACTTCAGTGAAGTCATGAACATCATATGATCAAAATTGAATCAGCAGAAACAGAAATAATGTTTATTTTTATTGCATGCACTTTTTATCTTCTCAAAACATGGCATAACCATTACCCATAATGCATCAATTCAGTCAGAAATGTTGGTGCGTGATGGTAGTAACTACTAGCCCCAAGCAGGTATGAGGAACAGGCAACAGCTAATTGTTGTGTCGTTCCAAAGATCCAGATTTGATTTGTTTTATTTTCAAACCTGTTATCTGTTATATTTGCCAGAGTTTGCACATCTCCCTCTGGAGCAGCAACATACTTTACACAACTTTCTTAACACATATAGTCCAATTTGTAGACCTGTTAAAAGACTGAATGAAAAATAGTTGGAGTTTCCCTCAGTCTCTGCTCCTCAAGCAACAAGAGCAAGATGTCAAACTCCTTTTAGAAAGCAGCAACACACACCTCTCTGCTTACAAATATCAGCCTTGACAACAGATCCAGACAGAGTGACATCATCCCCCAAACCTGACTTAATCAATACAAAACGGGAGGCTGATCATTTTAAAACTCTGCTGTTCTCTCATTAGTACACAACCCCACCCCCGAGCTGTGATTTTAATAGACCCCACTAGGTTAGAGCAGGACAGTATGACCTCATACTGCCACAGGGAGACCCCCTGCCCACCATCGCCTGTACTAATCAGCTCCTCAGTATAGTCTACTATCACTACATTAGTCACCAACAGCACCCCCACCACTGACCCCCACAAACCGCCACACTACCTCTGAAGTCCGGCTCAGCCAATCAACACGGCTGTCAACATTGGCCCAAACCAATTAAAGTGTCTAATGAGCGTCTTGTATAACACTAACATGGCCATTAAAGAGCGTTTAAAGAGTGGACCGGGGTATCGGGTGGAGGCTTGTGGGTTATGGTGTCATGGCTTATTAGTATTCAAGGAGCGTTTGGTTTCCATTAAGGCTGCGTTCTTGAGCGCTCCAGGTGCCTCGATGGATCTGGAAGCCGGTGATGTGATGATTCACGCATCCCAGACTTTATAAACAGCTCTCACCTCGATGAGAGCAATCTCCACTCATAAAGACGGCCTCAGATTTCATTTGCGAATATGAAGATATGCAACGGAAATAAATAAATAAATAAAGAGTGTGTGGAATGTGTTTGAGAAAACAGTGACTTGACAGTATTACACAGGCACTCAGTTTAATACCCAGCCATAATACTGCTGAGGGAACAGGCCCAAGGCGCTACTCTCTTTTATTAGTCATTCACTGGGATTATGGACACATTGCTTCCATTACCTAAGAGAGAGGAGCAGAAGCACCGTCCCCCGGGGGATGACCAAATAACTATCTCACTCTAACAGACACACACACATACACACACACACACACACACAAAAACATTAACATACACTCTCTGGCTTAAATAGATTTGAGCTTCCATGCTCACATGTACACACACACGCCCCATCATTAGGATGAACACACCAATCTATGAACCCTTTTTACCGGCCGGATAATAGAATCAATATTGCATGTAAATAAATGGCAACTAAATAGATCCATAACAAAGTTGCTGAAAGACACTTTAACACAAAGACTAAGTGAATCTCTTTTATGCATTTTATTTTATGTATCTTTTTGTTTTCCTTATGATCTACTTTGATGTGTTGTTAGATATCTACGCTCTATACAAAGTTTAATAGAAGCTGCTCATGATTAGGTCAAAATTGCACACACCACTCCAGGCATGCACGCGCACAAACACGCAGACACACATGCCTTGGTTTTGTCAGCAGTGATGTGATGAGGCTGATGGATGGTAGCAGAGAGAGAAAGGATGGACGGATGAATTTGATTTGTCTCAATGCAGGCGAGCTGCAAGGTGGCTGGGCCGGAATCAGTGCATTACAACAAGAGCCATGAATGCATGTATCAAAGTAAATCAATTACCAATCAATACGATTCTTCAATTTGCATAAATCAGACTCTTTTGAGCAGGGAGGGCTCTCTCTTCCCTCTTGTTTCCTTCTGTATGAGACAGGGGGAGCTTGATCTTCGCCTTCATCTTCACTCTTTTTGTCAGTCGTTCTCACCCCGCAAGCATCTTGACCTTGAGTTGACATAGCTCACAAAAGAATATGATGTGCCCTTGGGATCTTCCACCATCTTCAAGTCCACCTTTTTTTTTCCCTCATACCTGAATATTCCACAAGTGTGGGTAAACATGTCTTTGCTGGGTTTATTCAAGATTCATTTAAAACATGAACAAATATTACAAACAACTAGGTTGTCAAAGTTTCTGTCAAATAAACAAAATATGCTCAGTAAATTCAACACACAGCTCTTTTGCAATTCTCCAATGTCTTTAAGGAAAAAGGTCTTTACATGGGAGCTTGGACTTCCGAAAGGAAGGCACGTTAAATTTGCAAGGATGAGTTGATTAAACCAACAGGGAGGATGATTTAGATGGTTTTAAAACAGAAAAGAGGAGTCATGTATGGGGTAGGATCAAGACATACTGCTTGTTCAGATGGGTATCTAAGATTGCTCGAATCTTAAAGTACAATATCAGCAAAAAGAACCTCTTGTGAGCAACAGCAAAGTTTTGGAGGGCTCTGGTTAACCAGCAGTTAGTCATAAGGATCTCCAGCCAAGATCTCCTTTCCCATTCGTTGCCATTGTTTACAGTCTGACTTTCAACTTGAGAAGCAAGAATGGAGCAAGGGATGATAGATGACGTCTGTAAGAGCAGATTTTTAGCTACACTTGCATGCTGGTGTATGTTTAAAGTGGCTAATATAAGATAAATCATTGTCAGGTGACTGCAGATGAGATCCCATATTGCATTACAGCTGACTGCTTTCCACCACTTTGGCTCTCTACACAGACTATTGCCCAGCATACAGCTAATGTGAGCAGAAATGCTAGTGGATGATAACGTGTGGGCTGAACATATAAACCAACGAACATCCTACAACCAAGGAAATGATCTGTATTCTTAAACACAGTCTGTAAATGCAGGTTTCTAGTGGTAACTTCGAGTAAGTTTATCAGTTTAACAAGATATGCTTTTGCGTTGCTTTTCTTTATGTTTGCATCGTCTTGTGGAGGAGCTTTTCTTCCTCTGGCTTCAAGGAAACATCAGCTTTGTCTGAACTTCCTGCAACTCATTGTAATCTCTAACCTACTATGAGATCTTTGACATGTGAGACAAAGTTGTAGGATGATTATGTAAAAAAAAAAAGTGAAAAAATAAGACCAAAAATTAAGTTAGATGAGAGCACATGTAAATATGACGTTTGAGACCAATATGCTTTATTAAAGCTAGATCATCAATCAGCAGCTAATAGATTCATAATCCCCAATTCTTTCAAATAAACAAATACAATATTTTAAATCTCTATGAGAAATACTGTATTTTCTTAGAAGGGCCCAATGAAATCACAAGCTGAAATTCATGTTCAAACATTTGTCATTTAATAGAGTCAAGATGCATGAGCAGGAAAACACAAGCAGGGGAAAGTAGCTGCCTGTTGACATCAATTCAGAGAATTAATGTGCCACAACAAATCTTGTTGTTTTATTTCCCCCAGTCCCTCCATTATGCGCTTTTAGTCATTAGGGCTGATACTTAATGATTGACACCCAGTTAAAGTGCACCCTCAGTGCATCTCTTATCATGACCCACTCCTGCACACACCCACACATATTAATATTTACTCTCTTAAACACACAAACGCAGACAGGCATGCACCCACTCTGCAAACTCCAACGTGGGCATAAATTTCTCCAGCTGTGACTTAAAAGACAAATAGCCAATAAAAGTGCCAGGGGTGTTCACACATGCATTTCTGGCACAATCAAATCAATTTCCTCTAAGTAGCCATAAACATGTTCTCTTTTAAAAGGTGTGTGAGGGGTCCCATTATCCCCCGAGCCCCCTGGCCTGCTCCTCCACCCCTAGAGGTCTCTCCACAGGGGTCAGCATCAAGGCCTAATCTATCTCAGTCCACTCCATCCTTCTGTGGGACTCAGACACAGAGAGATCAGGACCTCAGCCACGTCCGAGGCTTCTGATCACAAGACGACGTCCATTAATCAGTAGCAGGCAGGGCAGTGACAAAGAGATCACTCGGCAGGGGGGTTAGAGTCCAGGAATTGGCCCGGTACTGCTGCAGGCTTGGGGCTTCTGAAGGGACTAGACAAGAGGTTCTGTTGTACTTAGTGTTGTTTCTCAATCTGAACTGAAATGTGATTTTACAGATTTAACAATGAGCCTAAAATCTTTTAGATCTCTGATCCTGTTACCTTCACCCTTCTTGTACCAGCGTTTGTTCTTTTGTAATACAGTTACTGTAGTTGCTCCAAGGGGGGTAGTGGGACCACAATTACCCTGGTTGTGCTTCCCATAGTGAGTGATTGTAATTGTAATTGACTATAACCACTTTTTGCATATAAACCCAGTGTAAAACACTCATCCCCCAATCTGCAAATACTCCCTATCCCCCCTTTCCCCTCATCCTCAGTGTCTGCTAAACCTTAGGGCCTCCAGCTTACACTCATGGGAGTCGACACTCAGCTCCTACAAATCCAGTTAATATTCAATGGCTCATTAAAGATTGATTGCGAGCAGTAAAGGGGGAAATCAAACACATACAAGGGCACAAAATTCTGTCTCTTAGCTTTGTAATTGTGCTTTATGGAGGAGCTTTGGTTCCGCTGCTCCCCTGGTCCTTGTTAGTGAAGGTTGGAGGTGTATAGACCTGCATGGTAGGGAAGCATGGCCATGGCCCAGGTCGGCCCTGGACCTATACCCAGGCTATAAACGCCGGTCCAGGGCAATCAGGTGCAGGATTGCCCCCCTGAGAGAGCAGTTCATTTCTCCTGCTGAAATATTTACAAGTCTGAGCATCAAGAGACTGGGAGTAGCAAATCTTAGACGCAGCCCTGCATATGTGCTGGAAAGAGTAATCCCTGAGCGTCCCAGTCTGGGTGATCTCTGTCGCTGTTAAAACAAATTACAGCCTGCTTTATTGCACATGTGTATCTTTGAATGCTTTAACTACTGTCACTTATTGCTTTTATTTAAGTTATCGTCAATATGTTTGCCAGTTTGTTTGTTTTGGGATCACAGTACTCCAATTTTTGGTGGCTTTAAATCAGGTGTGTTTATTCTGTCTTTTTTCTTAATCTATACCTTTCCCTTGCTACACTCTCTTTTCCTTCCTTCTCCTTCTTCTAACTGACCCCGTGACCCCCTCAGTTTCCCAGGAGTCCCCGGCCTAGGCACCGCAACAAACATAATTTCCTTAATGTCATTTGCAGCTCAGATGAAGGAGAGAAAGTCCTGGCTGTCAAAAGCACCTCAACACTGCGGCGACGAAAACGCGACCCGACACATGACAGATTCTTAGGTTTGTACAAATGGACAGCTCCCTGACCCCCCCTCCTTCTTGCTACTTCAGCCCTCTCACCCCTTCTCCCCACCACCCCACCACCCCACACCTTATGCCTCTCTGCACCTTCTTTTTCTGCTTTTTTTTAAAAGTACACCCCCACTCACTCAACCACTTTCCAAATGTCTTGCCCGCACCATTGCCCTTATAGTGTCACTCCCTTGCTCTCTCCCATGTCAAATGGGCAGAAATGACTGCATTATTAAGTGTGTGTGGAGGGCTGCGTCTTATCAAATCTAATTAAATCAGGCTGTCACATGACCCCCACTTTTATGGATGTGACACTCAAATATGGAGACCTAACTGACGGAAAATTGAGTGGGACTATTTTTCTTAGCTCTTTGGTTTGTATTATTCAGTAACATTAACAGTGAGCCTGTTTCAGATAGAAGTGTTTAAACAATTTAGCAAATTATCACAATTTTTTTCTTGTATTTGCCGTCTTCTTTTATGGTTTACCCTCTTTCTTCAGCTTTTACCTCCTCCCACTGGCATCGTAAAGAAAGGTAGCACCCTCTCAATCATCCACTCAATCAATGAAGATGATTGGACCAGTGAACAGGAACACATTGGGTTAACACCTCCAACCTGCTCTGCACCTGATGTGACCCACAGCCACCCAGAATGTGCCTCACATCCCATTTGTCATCGCAGCTTTTCCTGGACCAGGATATGGGGGTTGGATAAGATTGAATGGGCCGCCATGGAAATATGATTTTCAGTACGCATTGTTAACTCACCGGGGAGAGGCTTTTGCCAAATTCTATCAAAGTACGCAACTGTGTATTAAATGACTATCAAAAGGCCAGCCATCATTTTTCATGCTGTAACCATGACGTGCCCCCAGGACTCACCCTTCTACGATCACAAAGAAGGTTATTGCTATTGATCTGCTGTGGAAATGTGTGGACACAGGACATGACAGTGCTGCAGAAGAACAGAAGTGTGACAGTTTTGAATATGAAGTCATGGTTAGTATATCAGAGGCTGTACGGCGCGTGCAGAGGGTCGGGTTAATATAGCCACTAACTCCCTGCACAGATGAAGAGGAGACCTCAGCGTCACTTTCTTCCCACGCTCAAGCCAAAAGTTTGGCGCTCTGCTCAAAGATACATATGGTAGCAGGTGGGTGTGGGGGGGGGGGCCATGAGTGGGCGAGAGGGGGTCCCAGTGGGCGGCGGGTCACGGATCTTGGGGTTGACGAAACATCAGAGTCTCCCACAGGAGAGAATGGTGGCTGAATGTGCTGTTCAGTGTGTAGGCAGAGAGCTGGTTAAAGTTTAACCAGCCCCATCCTGAAACCTCCATCAGCCAGCCATAGCCAGAGCCGGGGCCCCCAGTACCCCACAGTCTCCACCCCCACTGACCCCCACCCTGTTAGGGACAGAAGTGATGGATCGCCCCTGTCATTGTGCCCTGTGAGGAGACCACTGCAAAGAGGGACCCGTACTCCTTGTTAATCTGACCCTCCAAGCCAAAGTGGACAACGCAACACATTATGACAACCCCCCATGAAAAAAAAAAAGAACACATGGCATGTAACTAAACTCACCCGCCCACATATGAGCCTTCTTCCTTTTTTATTCAGTCTATTTTCACCCCCCAGCTCCCATAAACCCTGACAGGAATGTTTAATAAGCCGGTTGTGTTTGGTGAGGAGTAAAAAAGGAGAACAGAGAAAGTTGGGCAGAAAGAGAAAAATGAGAGGTGGAGGAGAGAGACGGCGAGCAGCTGTGGAGTGACAGGACGTAATGCAGATGACTAATGGTGCGGGATGAACTCATAATATTGACAAGTGATCACTCATGCACTGATGCCATCTCTGCCCCCAAACCCATGTGTGCACTTACAAAGGGTGCTGTAATGTTGCTGCAATTTTTTCTGTATTGATTTTTAGAAAAGATACATCAAACTGGAGTCATGTAAAAGATAAACCTTCCTTCTTTTTGTTATAAAGGGCTCTAAGAGCAAATATAACAATCCAACTCAAGAAGGCATACCTTAAGTCTACTTAAGTTGAATTCCTTACCAATTTTACATCCTGACGGTTAGCATTTAGCAATCTTTTCCTTTTCACCAGGCCTGTTGAAGCGTCCAAGACAAAGGGAAAACTGAGTTTGGTAAGTATTTTTTACATTTTGGCCAAATCTTCAGCAACAAAAAAGATTATTTTAAAAAGAAAGCAATTTTATACAGATAGGGTAGATTACAGCTTTAATTTAGGGAGAGCAAATTGTCAAAGACCACTCTGAGAATAGCAAAAGAAAGAAAATGATGCCAATTTGTAACAGCCCTCCCTTGATTTTTAAATATTTCCCTTGGGATGAGCTGGCAAAGTTAATTTCTCTGGTTTGTTAAAAGAACATAATGTCAGATGTAATGAAGCCACACAGAGGATATGGGTCAGGTTGATAATTTGCAAGAAAAAAAATCTTGAATCTGTTTTCCATCTTCCTGTGACAGTTGGGGTCAGAGCCCCACCCCTCTGAGTCCAAACTGAATCCACAGGGGTGTCAGGGCACCCAACTGCATGAGTTTGGGGACTTGATCATAGATAGACGTGTGTATGTGTGTGTGGGTGGAGTGGTTGACACACACGCGCTGCACCTCTCTCAGCTGACTCTGAGAATATGTTTGCGTGGGACAAGTCCACCAAGACCCATCCATCAAGTGGGTCCAAATGCGCCCTGCGCCACTGTTGACATGGGGTTAACAACTTGACACTGACGGAGGTGGGCGAGGCCCACGGCACAACGGAGGCTGAGACAGAGAGAGAGATGGATTGGACTGTGATCGACATTCAATTTGAATTATTGCAAATATTTCCATTTAGCAGGAAATTGAGCACATTATGAAGTGTACACGCTGCTGGACAAGTGAGAATGACTTTCAGAGCGTTCTACGCAGGAACATTTGATTAAAAACAGTCGACAAACATCCATTCCCCAGATTTTTGAATGCAGCAAAAGTAAAAACAAGCAGAAAAGTATCTCCTTGTGACCTTGTTCTCAGTTCAAAGTAAGACCAAATAGACACGCTTGTCAAAATGGCCGCTAGAGATGAGTTATGTTGGAATAGTTCATGAAGACATTAAACTTCCTTCCTCTAAGTAATCACCATGCATTATTACACATTAAACATGCACTAATGTACCAGTCATCAATTCTGTGGTTAGGCAACAACCAGAAAGTGATTAAAAACTTTTAGGGAGCATTGATTTAAAAACTACTTTGCGGGCTTCGTGGAAAAAAGAAACTGTAGCGTCACACAAAAGTTGTAAATCAGAGCAGACAAACGGGTCAGGATGCCGGGAAAGATCTTGTCCAATAGAGACGGAGAATATAAAGTAAATCTGTGAGTGGCTGTGGCAGGGATGCAGGTGGAGAAAAAGCGCAAGGGAAATGCAGCGTAATCCCAGCCTCAGCCGCGTTATCGGCTGGGCTTTTTAACACAGGGGCCAATTTAATTGCACTTAAAGCAGAATGGCAGAACATCAATCTTGATGAGTGGATCTGCATCACAGTTCTCCCAGGCCAATCTATCACTATCTATGCCTCTGGGTAGCCCCCCCCCCCCGAACACTAACACACTCATACATGCTCGTTCTCCCTCCCCGTCCCATCTGCACATTCCCATCATGCTCTTTTTCATTTCTGTAGCTATTGTTTGAATTTTGTAGCACATTGAAGCAATTTATTATAAGCAAAACAGTATTCCCACATTAGAGCAGGTGCATTTATCTTTGTAGAATAAGTCCAGTCATATTCTACACATGAAAAGACTAAAAAAACAATTCTTATGTGTGTCTCTTAATACTTTCTAACTTCTGTGTGACTTGTTTATTTATTATTAAGCTCATAGGCCTGTCGCCTTCTGATGAGGATGTAATGCCTAAATAGGGAGGCTGGGACTGGGTAAAACATGTACTTGAGGATTATTATAGTTCCAGTATTTTTCAGCTGTTTAGTATTAAAAGCTGAGTCACCTTAAAATTCAGATTTTTACTGGCTTGGAAGATTTTAAAATCAGGATGAAGGATCATTTGACAAGTTAATGTGCATTTTTTACTGCTGAACGCTGCTAAATCACTTGATGTAATTTCTGGTTATTGTTTTTTGTTCATGGTGTCAAACATAATGCCACTGTCCTGGCAAGGATTCTCATGACAAAGAGTCTTAGCATTTCAACAGGAATACTTTAGTAAAAGTTAAAATAAAGGTTAAAATAAAAGTTAACCCTCCTGTTATGTTGCAGGTCAATTTGACCCTTTTAAAAGTCTATTTTATGCAATATATGCCAACCAAACCAGCTAAATGCAGCATAAAAATCTGGGCAGCATGTGACAGAAGCGGTGTCGTGTTAATTTATCAACATCACTTCATAAAAAAACAAAAACAAAATGTAAAATAAAATAAACAAAAATCTATGTCATGTAAAACTATTATATTTATATTTAAGGCTTTCTAATGTACATAAAAAAAAAGTTTTAACATCAATTTTGATAAAAAACGAGTGAGTTATCCTCATTGAACCATGATCTGTGAGAATTTAAGAACACCAATGGACTAAATCTTGATTTAAATCAATGGCTAGTAATGAGTTGATAATGAGATTTAAAAAAATGTGTATTGTAAATTTTTGGGGTTCTGACACTTTTGAATAATTGAATATGCCCTGGGTCAAATTTACTTAGGAACATTATTGCTGTTCCAGAGGAACGAACATAACAGGAGGGTTAAGAGGTGCCGAGCAGTTAAAGCGTGTGCTCCATATGCAGAGACTATAGTCCTCGTTTCAGTGGACTCGGGTTCGACTCCCGGCCTCAACCATTTGCTGCATGTCTTCCCTGACACTCAACTCCCCACGTTTCCTGCCTCTTTTCAGCTGTGTTAACAAATAAAGTGAAAAATGCCCAAAAATATAACTTTAAATAAAAAGTAAGATATAAAAAACACAAAGTATGCACCGTATATGGTGGATGGACCAATTTTAAACTGCAGGGTCTTCAATTAGAGTTAGTTTTAACATTTCCACCAGTTTCTTGTGCAATTAAAAATACATCAAATTACCATTCTCTATTCTCTATTCTGTTTTCCATATCAGTTCAGCTGGTGGCCAATGGGGCAAGAATAATCCCTCAAACAATATAAATCTGGCTGAAACATACTTAATTTGTTAAAAGCTTAAACATTAAACATAACAGGCTGTATCTGAGGTGGGTATAAGAGTTACGCTCAGTTAAAGGGATGTAAAATGGAATAAGACACTTTCTTAATCAATAAGGTGCATTGTTGCATTTCAAATTCTACATTCATGCAGCAGACACAAAAAAAAATGTTAGTTTCAATCCCACTTTTTTTTCAAATTTGGCCCTTCTTGTAAAGTGATTGCAGAGGCCTGATGTTCTCCATACCCTGCCAGAGACAGAGCAGATCAGAAATGATGTAGCCTTTAACCAACATCTCCCCCCTTTCAGAAAGCTACAAACGTATTGCTGTCCACTGTATGAAATCAGCGATTCACCATTTTTTCAGCGTGTTCTTTTCACTTCATTAGGTTTGTACCAAATTTTGAATCCATACATTACTAGACAATAACAGTTAAAGCCAGCATATTTACCGGGAAAGTAAATGTAGAGGAAATAGTTCCATGCATTAGGGCTTCAGCCAATAGTTCTGTGGTTAGAGAACAGTAACTACCTCCTGTGCCATAAGCATCTTGAACTCTTAGTGGCTGTGGAACACTTAAATACAGAGAGCACCGGCTTCATCAAGGCTATAAAGCATAAAGAGGACTTATCTCGCACTGAAAGCAAGGGACAGAGCCTATAGAGGAGTAATGATCCCTTAATGTGGTGGCCTCTCTCTCTCACAACCTCTAGCACTCTTTCTGTCTCCTCTCCTCCTCCCACTTCAAACTGAAGCTACATTAGCAGGGATAATAAATGAGACTCCGGCATCACAAGCATAAACTTTTTATGACCCACCTAACCAGCCTTATCAAATGTGGATGTGATTACTCCACCAGGTGACAGATGGAGAGATGGATGGACAAGGGTCATAGCAGAGAAGAAGGCAGAAAGCAGAGGCATTTTTAGTGGGACAGAGAATTATTTAATATTATGATGAGTTAGATGATGATTGGGGAAAGCAGGAAGAGGAAGTGTGGAAGTAAAGGATGAGGAATAAAAAATGAGAGTAGAATGAAGAAGGTGAGGAGTGGGAGAATGGGAGGGTCTTGAGTGCTGGTCTGAATGGGGCTGATAAGATGGAGTGGACAGGCAGTGAAAGGCGCCTTTCTCCTCTACATGATAACTTTGATCCCTCCTGTTTCCTCACACCAGTCAGCAATATTGTTAAGCAGCAGTTGGTTAATACTTTAACCAGGTCCTAGAATGGAGACGAGGGGCTCCCTGCCTCCCACTACCCACTACCCACCCCCACCCCTCACACACCCTGACAGTATGATATATCTTGAATTTCCTTTCTGAAGACTGTAAGCAATTAAAGCCTTCCTCATTCAGTGGAATGACACAGAAACAACGCAAACCGCAAGCCTTGTGATTGGTCCGCTGGGCAGCATCATAATTTCATGCATTCACTACATTACCGGCTGCACATTCAATCTCCTCTGACGTCTCTTCTACTTGTTAAAGGAACTGTTGCTAAACATCTATCAGCCCCTACTCCAGCATGATCAGCATGGAGTCACCATGGTTTCCTGTGCACAAACAAGCAGAGTATGTAGCGGGACTGGAAACTGGCGACATGACTAGCAAAGAAATTGCTCTGCCAACTAAGAATTTCCAGCGGACACGTATGTAGTGCTAACTTTGGCGTCGGGCACTACTGTGTAGCTATGGCCTAAGGTTAATGCAGGAGTATTAGGCATATTCCCTGGAGCCAGCATCAGAAGTCCATATGTCCATGATGAAATATCACTGACAATGTTGTCAATCAGACTGTTAATGTGTGTAGACATCACATCACACAGGGATAGGCCTGTAGAATAACAGGGACTTGGGGTACTGTTCCAAATACACCACAAGCAGGTGAGATGTTAGTTTCCTCCTCGGACAAAAGTGGGTCATCAATTTCTGTAAATTCAGTGATTTTGTCATTATTTTGCCATGCTTTTGGTTGTCCCTGGAAAACTTATCGCAGTTGTCACATGCTTGTTTGATCGGCACAAAGGCACCCAGCTCTTTCTCGGTGCTAAGATGTGGCAACTGGTGCTCCCTATATCTTCAATAAATCTTTGCTGCAATGACAACTTATCAGGTTATTTATAAGATTCCTTGTGCCATAACTTGCAGACATTTTTCCTCCTCTCAGGATACTTGAGGCATATTTCTTTTTGCGAATTGCAATCGTGTTATCCTCCTTGGAAAAAGTGACAAATATTCACACTGAAGACGTCATTTAGACTCTCTTGTCAGCGTGTTGCAGCTTCGCTACTGTTGGAATGCTTTGGCTTGTAAATAAGTAGATGAAACCAACAGGTATTATGTTTTTTTTGCGGATTAAACTTTGTTATCACAACAATACATGATAATAAAAAACTCCCATTAATGTCTGAAAATGTATATATATATATATATATATACTCTGCAATATTTATTTTGCAGATTTCAAATCATCATAATGTCACCATAACTTTAATTCTAAACTGCACACAGCCTCTGTAAATTTAGCTTGCAACGGACTCACATTGCAGTAGAATAGCCTTTCACTGCTCAAGAAAAAGTATAGAGTAAATCCCCTACATGTTTACCAGTTTTGACATCATTTATCTTTTCCTGTTAAGATGCAGAACTCCTCTTGAGGAAGATCTTCTATGCCATGTTAGCTACATGACTGATAGCGTGGTTGCATGCTAAACATGTTTGACATGTAGTTTTTGTTCTGCCTCATTAACAAACGGCCCGAGTATGAAGAGATCAGATTAAAGGTAATTAAAATGACAAAAACACACCATCACTCCTAATGCAGCTGTAATGATGGCCTAAGTGTAGCTAAATGCCCGCCCCCCTCCACCTCCTCTCCCTCTCTGTTCCTCCCTCTGATCATCCCTCTCTCCAGCTCAGCTGTGGCTGCAGAATCATTAACCTGGCCCTGTGAGGAGGATGTGCTGACAGAACACTCTGCTATTGTGCTTCCTGTCATCTTCAGGAAACCAGGGCTTCCCCCTGCTGTCGAGGTAAAGCACCACTGGGTGATGAGCGATGCCAATCTTTGAATTTGTTTCTGCTTTCCTTTTGTTCTTCTGTTTCTATATATATCTCAATCTCTTGATGTCTCTGTATGTCCCTCTGAAATAAAACTGCTTTCACATGGAATGTCTTATAGGTGAAATATCCAACGCCTGACCAGATTTCCTTGATCCACCTGAGCAACTGAGCCTCATTTACATGCCTAAGATATGACCTTTCCTTTAATTTTATAGGGAGATTGCAAACTTTTTGAAGTATTTTATTTATGAACAAAGCAAAAGACTGAAATATACATTACATAGTTCATATGGTGGACTAACAGGAGGACCACTCTAATATACATTAAATTATATGTCAACTGTTCATAAAAAGTTATCACACTCCTGTCAAACAATTCTAATAAATACTGACAATCAAACTTTTAACAGGAGTAGCATTTATAGCAATGCAATTATACTAGAGTGCAGGGTATTGTCATGTGTCCCTGGTGTGTGTATGTATGTATGTATGTGTGTATGTGTGTGTTCATTTGTGTCCGTGCATCCCGATGTAAGTGATGGAGTGGGTGTGCTCTGTCTTGAGCAGCACAGAGTTGACGCTTCCTTTACATGGCAGCTGCAAGGCTCCGGTGATGTATCAGAGTCAGCAGAAGCATTGATCAGAACCAGGGTTAATCATTGCTCTGGGAACCCAGAAGAGATGGAGGCCGCCTGGGGAGAAGCAAGCCATGAGAGTGGGCGGCTTCACAGCAGGAAGCCTGCTGCTCTACAGTAGAGGAATGCTGGCAGGGAGACATAACCACTTGTATGCTTATATCAATGTCCAACTACTAACTGTACATAGTAACAAGAGGTTCTGCATGGGTGTATGTGCTTGGCTGTGTGTGAGTGTGTGTGTGTGGGAGGGTGAAAGAGAGAAAGAGAGTATCTATGTGGTGCATGCTGATGGAACCAGCAATGTAATCCCCTTAAATGGACAGACTTCCGAAATGTATGCAATGTGAAGCCGGATCTGTGCAGTGTCTACTCAGCAGTACCCATTCACTCCCCTGAGCTGGGGAGTTAATAATTCAAAAGAGAGATGGGGAAAGAGGCCATAGGCCAGAGTGACAACACGGAGAGAGAGAGAGAGACCAGTGAGAGGACATAAAACTAGACTGCAATGGGAAAAAGAAACATTGAAATTAATATGAGAAAGGAGTGTTCCAGTGGGCAGATTTATCAGCCTGGAAAGAAATGAGTGCAACATGAAGTTATTTTTTCATTCTTTATTTTTAAAGTAGCCCATGGACTACTTTAACTCTCTTCTCTCTATTCAGGCCCTTCAGCCCCTCTGTCCCTCAGGGATGACTCTTCTCTGTGACCTGCCATCATCACCATAACTGTGGCCAACATCAAAGTCCAGGATGCTTTCTCCAAGAAACACTCAAATGAAGGAAACACACCTGGACCTACAAATAAGTAGACCCTACATATACACAAACACACAAACACACTTTTCCTTACTTTTGTTCATGCGCAGATACTCTAAGGAATGTCAGAAATGCCAGCAGGAAGGATGAGGGGCATTGGGAATACAAAGAGGTCCATCTCTTCAGAGGGGAGGAAAAACAGGGCAATAAAAGCGTCAAGTCAAGCCAAGAATCTGCTGATGGCACACATACATATACGCAAGTTCACAGAGACAAAGAGAATCTGTCAGGCAGATAAAGCCATCACTTCTCCTTTTCATCCCTGAGTTTTGTCCAGAGGCGTCCCCCTTTCACCTCTCCTCTGCCCCGCCAACACTTGTCAGGCGAGAGAGTCATTAATGTTTAGCTGGGCAGTGATGGCAGCGCTGACAGGACTCATCTGTCTAAGAAGACAAGATGAGGGAGAGGGACAGCCCATCAAAGGATGCCACTTAGAGAGTGTGAAGGAGGAATGAGAGGGAAAAATGAATGCTGGATGAGCAGGAAGAGACCTATCTTTCTCTGAAGAGTTAAAGGTTACGTCACCAAGGTGGGCTATAAAATGATGCTTTTGTCATCTCCATCCTCCCCCTACCTTTATGTCTTCCAATCCGTCCACCTACACAGTCCACCATCTCTCTCTAGCTCACCGCCCCTCCACTCCCCTTCACATGCTTGTCAGCAGTTTGATTCAGTACCTGCAGGTTAGTTACTCATTGAGCAGAGGAGGAACCAGAGACAGTAGAGGTGTATGGACGGCTGTCGATGAGCAGCCACTAGTCGTAGGGGGTCAGCTTTTTTTTTTTTTTGATTGACAGATCTGCCTGCGTCGTCCATTCCCTCTTGTAAAGACACAAGAAACAAAGCACAGGAAGTAGAAGGAGGTAAACAGTTTTGAATATGAATGCTACACTGCAGGGGCGGTTAATAATTGGGAAGTGTTGGACTATTAATCTGAGATTAGAAGAGATGGTGGGTTTCATTTTGGTTCACTGCTACAGCTTTACAATCAGACTACATAGCCTTAACTTCTGGTTACATAGATAGTAAGTTGTTCTCACATTGCCCATGAGCCATTTACAAACATGCCATACGCATTTGATTAAGCCATTTTTATCTTTCACTTACAGACGTCTACATGAACCCTGTTGCTGTTACCCTGGACTTTCCAGAGCAGGTTTCTAGTAAGTTCCACTTTTCAGTCTTTTTTTGCAGCTGTTTCATTTGAATCCCAGTTTTATTTAGTTTATTACCTAAGTTGGTTGTTCCAAAGCTTAGAACTTTCTCAAAACAAGATCTTTTTCTTTTGAGTTCTCTTCTACAACATGATCCAAACTATTTCTGCCAACATGGATATGTCCAAATTTTTTATGCATGCAATACACCAAATGAGTGTTTCCCTCCATCTTTTCAGATGTGTCAGAAAGTAATGGAGAAGGTGCTTTGACTGCCATGACAAGTTAAGTAGAGGGAGCGGGACTATTGTCTTCCAAATCAGCTGTCAGTGTGTTTCTGCTGTCAGCACTTTGGCTCACTACCTGCCTGGTTAATCATCGAGCCGCTCCGAGTTGCGAGCTGCTGGAGGTGTATGGACCACCGTCACGGACCCCCATCATCGCCACAACAGGACAACATGTGATTGACAGATTAGCAAGCACTGGCGCTTTTTCAAAGAAAGACGGAGGGGGGAGAGGTGATTGGAAATTGAAGGAGACTTGAAGAGGAAATGTGTGGCGGAGAAGTTGGGTGTTTATGATGGCAGGCCAGATGGAGGGAGGGAGTTTTAAGAGGTTTTCTTAATTTTATGAGTGCATAGTAATATGCTAACGTATGGATGATATTGAGCATGTGCTGAAAGTTTTAAGAGTTTCAAGGTAAAAAATAATTTATATTTCTACCATTGATATTGGTATAACTATAACCCCCTTTCTTTCTGTTTATCTGTCAGCTCTTCCCGCTCATCCCACTTTTCAACACAACTGGCAGCAGCAGATGGCTGTCCACCAGTAAGTCCACTCCCTCTAGGGGTTTCTGCCTGTATAGGCATTTTTTTCTAATAAGTTTTGCCACCAATGCTTTCTCATTGGTGAAATAATGTTAGTTATCTGGAGGAACACATCTGCATGGGAAGCACATGTCCCTCAAAATAAAGGTGCAGTTATGAATGTTCGCCACAACTTTTTTCAAGCAACACATCCACTACCAGTTAAAAATGGTGGGTCTTTCGGGTCCAAACCCACCAGTTGAGTACTAAGAATTTACATGGCAGTAGGAATGTGTACCAGTGACATAGATTGTATACTACTTAGAGGTAGCCTCAGGGACGTCACTCATTGGTTCTTAAAACCATGTTAGGATTTTTCTTGGGCGGAAAGCTAAACAAATCAGGCCAGCACATTAGCAATGGTGTTCATTCAAACACATAGAGGACAGATTGTACAGATTTATGACAGGGTTGACAAGAAAAATGGCTTTATTCCCCCATAACAAACAAGAAGGGTGACAAATGAGGAGAAACCAGTGTTTCAGTTTTAATAGTGATACTGTTAACTGGCGACTGTTCACCAAGTGTATCTGTAGTTGTTGCAGTTACAGCAGATGTTGAATACAGAAGTTTTCCTCACACGTCTACACAAAAGAAGATTTAAAGATGTATCTTATTAGCATATTTCACATTAAGATAAAAAAAACATGAACAAAGAGAATTGGAAAGGACAGTTACGTATCCTCTTTCTGCAAGTACGTCAACCACAGAGGCTGAAAGTAGACAGTTAACAGGGTAACAAGTCAAACACCGGAATGTTTAGCTGACAGTATGACCCAACAAATTAAGATGGCATTTAGAAACATTAAACCCTTGGCACATCAATAAACCACTTCAGTTTTTTTCACAGAAAACTTTGTAAATACGGCCAGCAGACACAAAACCTACGTTTGTGTCATACAGAATTGGCCACACTCTTTCTGGCAAAGTGATTGCAAATTATTTTTAGGTTTTCTGTGCTTTGGAAAAGGAAAAAACACAGACTGAGGTACCTGGCCTGGTTGGCATCATTGTTTTTGCTATGAGGGGGCATTCACATTTTTCAACCTCCAAAAAAGTTGGGAACCACTGATCTAACCACAGGTAAAGAGGTGAACACTTGTTTGTCAGCCTGTCACTGGTCGATCTATGACAGTGTGTAGGAACAAAGAAATGAGCCATAAAGACCAAAACATTTTTTTGTACCAGGCTGTAAATATGTTTATTTCTGCTGTAAAAGTGGGTATTTAACATGAGTGTTAATGGGATCTTCTTGGCTTCTGGAGTCAGCTTCAAGTGGACATTCAAGGAACTGCATTTTTGTGCACCTCCTTCTTCATTTTTCAACACTGGAGGGTTCTCCTTGGGGAGTGAGGGCAAAATGGACAGATAAAAACAGACTTTCTTAAACAATTATAGCAGACAGAGGATGACATTCATCTTCTGATGTCATTACTACCCGCTACGTTAATAAAAAAGAATCAAAGAAAGTGAAGTCAGGCAAAAAGCTCTCCCAGTGGCAACTCGACCTGTAAAACCAGGGGAACCTTGGGAATTTTTGGCTCCTAGAAAAATCCCATTTTGCCCGACCTCTTTATTACAACAAATGTTCTTACATTTTTTTGTGGCCCGTCAGTCATAGGCCAAAAGAATAGCCCCAACTCTTCTACTCCATATGGCGCCTCTTTTAAGAATGGATAATGAGGAGTCCTTTGAAAGTGAAATTGCCTCCCCTATTGGACAATAGTGCTGCTACAACCAACATTTGCCCCCCTCCCACTGAGATGAGGTTATCCCCACTCTAGTCATTTCTCCCGCCTCCGATTCCCTCATGCACACCAGCTGAGGGTTGATTTCAAATGGAAAAATTAATGTGAGAATAATAGCCCGGGGACAAGCTCTCCTCAACACACACATCTCAGTCGGTCTATGGGGGTACGCAGAGGGGGAAGTAAAATTTAGAACAACTTGCCTCAATTGGCCTGCTGTTCCATTGTGACACAGTGCATAAGCATACACACATATACTCATACACTAGAGATCTCGCCCTCCTCCTTAGTTTATACCTCAGAGGGCTTAAATTTCAAATATTAGTACAGTGGCTGTGTGGGTTTCATATAGACAAATAAATAAATAAATAAATAAATAAGTGAGGGAGCAATGATTAGCTATTCTCCTGATAGTTATATTGATGGGTTTCATTTTCATTTTCACTTCCAGGAGAATATTTCTGCAGAAACAGTGATTCTGAGATCTTTCCAAGCTTTTAGACTCATGCTAGGAGTTCGTTCAACCCCCAGTTCTTGCAGCAAGGAAGTCATGTAAAGTAGCTTTGGCATGAACTCAAAGTCTTGGATTTACAAAAAAAAAAGATCAAATAATTATTCTCCTTTTTAAATGATTGCAACAAAGTACACATAATGCTGTAATAAGAGGACAGACAAACTTTGTTGGCTGTGCTATGCCGCTGTCATAATGTTGGCAGGAGTTTGGTTTTCGAGGGCACAAAAATAAACGCACACACACACGTTTTACATTAGCTGATACAGGCCCGATCTGGTTGCAGGCATTACTAAATCAAAGTTAAGTCTTGTTTCTCTTAGGCGAGCAGCACAAGAGGTGTGTGTGTAAGTGTGTGTGTCTGGCTGTGGTAGGGGGTCGGTTGTTAAGACTTTAAAAGCGGAAGAGGAGTTGGTGTAGAACCAGTATTGATGTCGGGGAAGCCCACTGGCATTTTGTGTTCAAACATTCGAGAGGACCGACCCGGGTGGCAGGATTCCCGCTCTTCCTGTTTCTCCTGACTTTGAGGAATTTTTACGGTGAACAAACTCCCAGTGCTCTCCTCACAAGCCCCACACCTCATCATAGATACCTGCCTCAGCAAAACGAGAGATACACAGAACTTTCGAGGCATTTTAGAGGTTACTATTTGTTGTTACCCTCTCTGTGTACTGGCTTTCAATATCATGGATACACACTCCCTCTTTTTATTCTAGAAACTCTTCACCCAAAAGCAGCAGTGGATGGACACAACATTTCAACATCACTGACCTTAATGCATACTATTCTTCTCTCTCTTACAAAACACATAATGCTGTAATAAGAGCAATGTAAACTCACATTGCTACAACTCTCATTATCAGTCAAACATACATTATTATCACCAGAGGCATTAGATTGGCTGTAAAAGGGGACTGGATAAGACGGACTCCTAATAAAATACTAGAATGACAAATTAAAGAACCTAAAAAGTGAGGATGTATAACAATGAAAGCTCATGTCATCTTTCTGATGTTCCTATTTGCAAAACAACCAAAACTAAAAATATATTCTGTTGTTTTTTGTTGCTGTGTTTGCAGCTTTCCTTCTGTATTCTGCTCATTGTAATATCAGCACACTGACTCCGTGTTTGATGTGATGACAAAACAGATCAAGGAAAAACCAAAGGACCAAACCCCAATGAAAAAAATGTCAATTTTAGAGGTATTCAGAGGATTAGAAAAGCCAGCCTCTTTCTGCTGCCTGTCTACCCACTTCTTTCGTTCTGTCTCTTCTTCTATCACCACTTTTCAGCACATCAAGCTGTGGCAGCTTATTGACTTTACACTAATGAGTCTGGTTCTACTCAAGCTATCTGCCTGTTAACTTTGTTTTTTCTTGAAACTGCTGCCAATTTTTTGCTAATGATGGATCAATGGTAGGTGTCTGTGAATGATGAATGATTGAATTATACAAATAATTGATTGATTGATTGGAGCCTTGTCCTAAAAGACACATTTGATACCTGCCAGAAGTTAAGCGGCAAGGCAGATGAGGGTCTTCTTCTTTCTTAGGTGGGGGTTATGATTGGCCCTGTAACATCACTTAAAGTATTACACTTCAACAATATAACAAAAATATTGATTGGACCTGTGGTGTGTTCCCCTTTGTTAAATGTTTAGGTGAAAAGTGTCAACAGCTACTGGGCATGAACCCTCAAAGGTATTGAGTATTTTTGAAGGACTCTCAGAGTCTGAGAGAGGTTTACAGTACATTGTAAGAAAACAAAAGGCTGTTAGATGGGTGTCTCGGGTGGAGTGATGGTGCGACACACTTCTAAAACAAGCCACAATCCCCACCTCTCCCAGTGTGCCCGTGGGCACTTGTAGCATTAATTGCTGCCTCCACAGAGCCTGCAGACTGCACACACTATCTATTGCTCGCATCAAAGAAACCACACGCTGAACTTTATGAAATTTTTATTCAATGTTTTCACTTCTCTTCCCTTTTCCCTCCCTTTCTTCCTTTTCCTATTCCCCACCTTGCCCCCCCTCTACTCTTTTTTTTTTTTTTTTTTTTAGCTCCGCCACCAAACAGATAAGAAAGACTTCTCTCTGCCATGTTTTTCGGCTCGACTTCCTTCCTGCCCAGAAGCACTCGAGTATCTCGTTAGTTCTCTCACAGAGAACATCTCTCCTCTATCTGCCAGGAGCAAAGAAACCTGATCGGGGGGAAATAAAAGAAAAAAAGAAGAAAAGGGGGAACTACATCAAGAAGTTTGGTGAGTGAGATTATCCACAGAGGTAGAGGAGGAATGTTATATCATTTGGATACAGTAATTACAGATACAAGAGGCACACAAAGGAAAGAATAAAGACGAGATGGGTTCTCTCCCTGTGGACAATGTACACCAAAGGGCCTGAGTTTCATCATAAACTTAACACGAGTACATGCAAAAACACATTTAATATATTCCACATTTAGATGCCTTTTCTCACACGCACCTTTTTACCTCTTGCCTGATTATGACAGCTGAGCAAACCCACAACGATTGATGCACCATGCACATTACCTTCCTTTTAACTGCTCTCTCTCTCTCTCTCTTACACACACTCTCTCTCACTGAGGTCATCCATCAAAGCAGCGATTGTTGTTTCTTCCCCCCACACGTCTCATACACACAGGTATAAATCACTGCACCTGATTTCTGGGGCCAGGGTTTAAATAATTAAAGAGCTTTAATTTATCAGGATTTAGCACCTCCTAACAGCAAGGCTGACAAAGAGAATGAGAGATATATTGAGGAAGGAAAAAAACGTCATTATACATGAGGTACACATACAAAATTATTACACATTTTTACTGGAGAGGAAAACGAACACCTAGGGCTTAGTGGCACCACAGACTACACATGAAAAGGCAATACGGTTTTGCTCTAGAGCTACTCAATCTGGGTGGATAAACTTTTATTTACCTGTTGGTAAAGGACGAATATAACGCAACTGTGTGTTAAGACTAAATGGTGTATTGGTGACAAATGCTAGTCATCGCAAAACAAAACCATTACAAAATAAAAGAGAAACAGTTGAATAAAACATACAGCAAAAACAAAGCAAAGTCAATTTAAATGTCTTGTTTCTTAACATGCTTCCAGATTGGGAGACAAAAAATTGTAACTTTGTGAAGTTTTTAATTTTCAGAATTGTTGGCAGTGATCTTAAAAAATATAAGAGACAGCAAACTGGAGTTTTTCTGTGGTGAAGCAGTAAAGACACACTGGGCATGAAAAAACATGATACAGAATGTTACATTTGAACTCTAATTCAAGCCACCATCACACTGCTTAAAAGTAAGGATGTGAATACTCAGTTTCAACTGCAAAAAAAAAAAATCACCCTACTCTAACCTTAGATACTACAGCCAGAGTGGTGGAACTCTACTGCCCCCCTATGTTCATCATAGAACATGCACATATTTTCCTGCTGAAAGAAAAATCACATAAGTGACCAATATGACACACTGATGAAACCTTACTTGCATCATTTGGTTCAGTAGATTGACGATTAGCCCTATAGATTTGGAAGTCAGAAACAAGATCTACCAGCAGGCACAAAGACATAAGGGATAAACATTAAAACAAAGCAAACAGCCATATCCGGCTTTGTTTGACCCTCATATGAATTATTCTTTCCAGTAGATCTTTGATAACAGAATGATCACACACTCTCTCACACAAACATCACAACAAAGAGCATAAAAAAACGAAACTTCCATCTGCTAAACTAAAACTTCATCCTCTTTTGAAGAGTGAAACATGCTGAGTCACTCTTATCTTGATTATTACATATTGTTCATATTACTTGACAACTTCAAAGATTGAAGTTTGTAGTTTACAGGCGACAGTCAGCCACCCAGTGGTCAAACCCTTTTAGAACATCAAGTACTGACAACTGGGGATTTTTTTGTTTTACAACTTTGGAACTTTGTACCCATATGACACTATGTCATCAATGAACAAGCTGCTTTAACTAACAAAGTCTTATAGAGATTCAAACTAAATGTCTACAGACTCAACTGAGAGGAGGGATGATCCAAGATTTTCCACACCAGAAACAGTGTATCATTACTTAATCAGACAGTACAATATATGTTTTGTAAACATATTGCGTGGTTTATTTTTTGAGTATAAGCTTTTAGATTCATAGTAATTACAAGACTGGCTCCCTGTGAAACTGATTACCAATAATAATAGAGTATCACCATCCATATAATAGGTGAATGATACAGTGTGTTGTTCTGCTCTCGTGAGACTTCCCATCACCACATCTCCACCACTTCACTTTACTGGATTCCCCCTCTGTTGGATTGTTTTCCCTCATCAGTTGTCCAATAGGGAGCGCTGTAGAGCCTCTTGAATCATTGTGTTTTCATCTGTGGAATAATCCTGCAAAGACATGGGTGGAAGGAGAGAAGGAAGCAGAACCATTAAACACACGAACATGATCATCTCAAAAACAGGAAACTCCCGATTGCACTGAGCTTCGACTTACAACAAATGTATCATAGGAGAAGGTGTGTCTGATTTTTAGGTGCTGGAAAAAGTCAGCACTCCTGTAGTTAGGATCCCCCCATGGCATTGAGGCACAGATTGGGCACACCTGAACAGAAAAGAAAGAAGCTTTGAACAATCAACCCTAGACAGATCCAAACATTGCAGGGCAAAATATTTCCAAACAGAGATTCCTTGAATTCACATTGCAGTGCAGATATTTTTTTTTACCACTTGGCGTGTATCGCGAGAATGTTGAGAGGTGCAATGTTCAACCAGGCCATCCTGATCGAGGTTCTGGCAGTTGCAATATGGGCAGGTGAAGGTGTAGCGGTTTGGCACAGGGCTGTGTGAATTAAGCAGAAACAGAAATAAAAAGTTATGATTCTTTATTTTATGCTTCTTTCTACCAACACTGTAATGGAAAAAACATCCTATGACAGAAGATCTTAACTAAAATAATAGCTGTTGTCTGACATAATCAACCCAATTTATTGGGGTGAAATTAACTTTTGAGGTCACTACCTGATCAGTTAAGGCTGATTTATACTTCTGCGTCACCCCTACGCAGCAGAGGCTGACACGGACGTGAGCACCACATACTTGTCCGTTGATGTGTCCGTGTCGCACAGCAATAGTCTGACGAAACACTTGAGGGAAGTGTGGTCTCTCTGGTAGTCGAGTCACCTGTTTCCAGCCCGCTACGTTTACTGTTTACTTTTTCATAGCGATTCTGAGCTTATTGTGTTAATTTATAGCTGATACATGTTGCTGTTTATCATACAGACTTGATTACAGGGAAGAATAGAGAGGGCTCATCTGAGGAGATGAAATACATGGCCGATGTGTTAATGCAGGAAATACAATGCCGCCGAGCGGACCAATCACAAGGCTTGCGTTCCGCTTCGATTCGATGCATCTTTACTTTTTAGAGGAGGTGCGCTTTGGCTATATGTGTTGGCCTCTCCATAGGTACAGGAGCAACATGGACGTACACGTGTTGCCTACGCCGTCGATTCTACGCAGAAGTACAAATCAGGCTTTACACAACGCAACAACTCTGTAGAAACCCTGTCTTGATCATCACCAGAAAGTACAAACATGAATCACAAGATGTAGCATATTTTACATTGTATGGGGCAAAGTAGTGTTTCAGGCAATTAATGGCTGTTTATAGATTTATTTAGTATTAGTATAGTTAAGAAATTGTTGTGGTAAAGCATGTAAGAGTTATAATTACAATTTTAGTTCATTTTTTGATGAGAAGACACTGTCTCTTTAATATAGATTTTGTGTGGCACAGACAGTGGGAGGGGTCAGGGGAAGCTAGACTGGTTTGGAGTTGCACCTTTTTTTTACCATGTCCGTTAGAATTTTGTTTATTATAATGGAATCCTGCATCATCTGCTAAATTTTTTGGATTTGTAACACTGATGGAACATCAAAATAAAGTTGTTTTAGTTTTTACAAAATACAACGGCTCACAAGTGGATGCTTGCTCTGGATGCAACAGGGAGACACGTGTAAGCCGGGACTCCAGCTAGCGATACAGTTTTGTCAGCTACATATATTATACAGTACAATACATTATTCATTTTTTATTTTCTGCTTCTCACTTTTGAATGATTGGCCAATTTAACAATTAAAACATTTGAAAATAACTGATTCATTATTGATAAAGTAAAAAGAAATAATGAGATTCAATCTGTTAACAACCTAAATAAAACACAAAATTATTATGGAATCTAAATGATGGGAACTGTAGACATCTTGGTCTTTTGCACTGCTGAGAAACTCTGAGTGCAGTCTGCAGGCTGATTGTTTGTAAAGGAGGAATGAAACCTCATGACAACCATGGATCTGTTTTTATATCAGCCAGTGTAAGATGTATGTGTCCTTGCCACTTCAGACTGACACTAATTCCAGTGGAGTGGGGGGTATCTTAAGATGTCTGCAAAGATAGTGAGAACATAATGCATTCCTTATCATCTATTAAAGTAAGACTCCTTTTGAAAAGTACCACAGTCTTCCTTTAGGTTAAAAGGGCGCACTTTTAGTCGCCCATCCCCGTTTAATGTAGAGCTGTGCTTTCAGTGACATCCTGAGCTGTGTCTGAAATCACTCTGTAATTGCCACTAAGTGTATTTACAGTCTTTCAATTTTTAATTAGGTATTAAATGGATGGACTACACACTGCAGCAGCTTGGAAAATTCAACCTTTTCTTCTCCAAGTCACATTAACAACAACAAAACAGAATAAGTGATGCTTTGATATAAAATAATGTTTGATCTGGTCTCTAAGGTTATACAACACTTTACCCATAAGAAAGGTTGCAAAATTCCAGGAATTTTCAAAGTTGGAAACGTTCCATGGGAATTAACTGAAATGTATGGGAATAAACGGAAATTTATAGAATAAACAGGAATAAACCAGGAATTTACTAAATTGAAGGTTGGCTCTTAATATGGAACTTAAATATAGTTGGGGAAAATGTATTTTAGCATAATCCTGAATAAAACAACTAGATTTCATGCAGGTACAGTTGAATATCTATGCTACTCCTCAATGACATGCACAGATGATGTCTAGAATCTTGCAGAGGCTTGAGAAGCCTGAGGGAAGATGCTTTTTCATTTGCATGTTGAATGGGACTTTTTGGAGGGAGAGGGGCTCTTTTCATTTAACATTTTGAATGGGACTTTGTTGGGATTGCATTTCTGTTAATTTTTGAATGGGTTGGGTCAGGGTGATGAGTAGTATTTAACTCCACATTTATGTTTTTGTTTTTCAATGAAAGAATTGATTGTTCAATCAAATATTTAACACTTTGTAAAGTTCTACTTACAAATAAATCTGATTTAATTGTATTATTTTGGATGGATGTCTGCTTATAACAAAACAAATGATGCTTGGATATGATATCTCAATTCCCATTCATTCCTATAATTCCCATGGAAAGTTCCCAATATGGAATATTTTCAAAATTCCCCAGCTTAACTTCCCATGGAAATTTACTGGAAACTTTCCTGGAATTTACCGGAAATGTTACACCCCTGTGCAATCCTACCTATAAGTGACTATCCTTTTAACAGATTGCTAGTTGATTTTTGGAGAAACATAAATATGTAATGAAGAAGTGATTTCAAACACAGGTCTGTTTTACTGATAACCCATAAATGTACCTGATGATGGCTGGCTGGTTCTGGGCAGTAGTCCTCACTCCCTCCTCAATGTACTCCTGATATTTTGTACAGGCAGCTGTGTGGCTTCTCATTTGGGAGAGGCCAACCTGAAGAGCGAGAAATCACACATCAGTAACTACTGGTGCACCTAAAATAAACATTTACCAGAAGTGTAAACTCAGTATCAATTAAGAGTTGCATATGTGGCTTTGCACAGTAATCAAAGATGACTCCCATGAGTGTGATAGGTTTCACCCAGAAACTAAACATACCTGAGTTCCACATCCCTTGCAAGATGCCACAGATGATTGAATGACCGCCTCTAGCTCTGCAGCTTTAGTCCATTGACCCAGTCCTGCCCGACACACAGCACAAACAGGTTTCTGTGGACGCAAACACTCCTGCAAACAACTCTGGCAGAACCTGGCAAGAGATAGGTAAGGGAACAGTTAAAGGGGGATACACTGGAACTGTTTCTATTTACACCTAGCGTCTGGTGACAGGAATCATAAAAACATGTTACACGTTATCAAGCTATTTATAGGCTTGCAACTAATGAAATGCAAGAAACCATCGGCTGGAAGATCCCTGTAAAGCTCCTCAACTACAGCTTCCTGTAAATCCGATGGAAAGTCCCTACCTCAAGGGGGCGCAGGGACTTGTAGTCTTATGAACAGGTTCGCTTAGTCAGTGTGGTGCCATTCTAAACTACAACTCCCAAGCGAGGCCTCCTCTTTGATGTAAACAAAACTGAAACTGATTTAGCAGGCTGATACTGCTTTTACCATATATTCAAGTGAATAAAGAAGCATTTTCATAACACATTAAAAGCAGGAGAGCACCTGGCTTTTGTTTTTGAGACTTTGGTGGCACGACAACTTTAAAAACATGCATTTCTTTCTGTTAAATCTACCCAGTAACATTGGACCATTAGTCGTAGACGTGGGTAGGAGGGGAACGATCGAAATATAAAGCTTAATACTCACGTATGTCCGCATTGTGTTGTTACAGGACTGTCAAATATTTCCAGACACACTGGACAGACAAACTCTGAAACGTCGCTGCTCCCGTCAGAGACGTTTTTCCTGTGCTGTGCTGTGCTAAAGCTTCCGAGCATCGCCATTTCTTTTCTTCACAGACAGTCCCCCAAACAACGTTACGACGTCACCGTGTTCTTCTTCTTCGTTATGTGATTGGGCGGAGTTTGTCGCTGACAGTAATAATACAGTCTGAGTACAACACATAATAATACAAATAATAATAATAATGATAATAATAATAATAATAATAATGATAAAAATAATAATGATAATAATAATAATAATAATAATAATAATACAAGATGTTGCATCTAAACTGTGGACAACCAATTCAATATTGAGTAAACGTCAAAATACAGACATTTTAACAAGTAGAACACTGATTTTAGACTGCAAAGAATTTTAAAGTTTCTAAGCATTTATTACTTTTTTTCTATAAAATGTCAATACATTTGGTGGGGGGGGGGGGGGGGGGGGGATTCCGTTGTTGCAGCAACCCATACATAAGTACACAAAAATCAGTAAAAATTTAAAATATATATATATCAAAAATATATAAACATATATATATATATATAGTAATTACAATTAGTAAAATTATAAGTAAAAATAAAAATAGATGAATAAATATAGAATACAATTCAGATATATACAATGTTACAAATGGAATTTAGATAAATACAAATGTTACAAATTGATTAAATAGTAATTATTACAGGCAGTATTAAACATGTTTCAGTAGTGACATGTATGAATGAATGATGTGCATAAGCTCACTAAAATTCAAGATATATGATAAGATAAGATATACTTTATTTGATCCCCCATTGGTGGAAAATATTTTGTTACAGCAGCTTAAACACGGGACAGGGGAATACAACAATGCACTTAGTTAAAAATATAATAACAATAATACTGGTAATGATAAAATAAAATAGAATAAATTAAAAATAGAATAAAATAAAATATGGCAAATATTAAAGCTATATACACACTATGTACACTTCCACCTGATGAATAGATAGTAATGTTATTGTACAGATAAATTGCACCAGGTTATTGAAAAAACATACTCCGTGTGAGAAAAAACAGTGCGATTCAGATGTGAACAGTCTAGAAGTGAAAAATACAAAAAAATTGGGGGTGCAAAGAAGCCAATACACATCACCAAACAGACTCCAAAAACATAGACGGCAGTTTGCTGTTGTTGTTGGTTGTATAATCCTGTTGGACTCTTGCTAGAATCTATTTTTTTAATGTGCACTGACCTAAGGCGACGCCAAACTGTAAGCACGACCTATTTTTTTTTTTTAAAAGACAGTCCATTTATTTAACCCAAATAATTTAACATTTGGGATACTGATGGTGGTGATGATGATGGTGATGATGGTGATGGTAGGCTCTGCTCTGCATCCTACAATCTCTGCCCAACAGCACGTGGGACCCTGATGCTGATGAACTGTCAGACCTCTGCGCATGCGCATTCCGATAATGGGAATTTCCTACAGCTGAGGAGGTGTAGCTAGTCACGGCTAGCACTTGTTAAAGGTAAGGTTTGCAGTTGTAAGTGTTTCAACCTGGATAGCGGTTTAATGTATGAGAAGAAGTAGAATTATACACAGTCGCAGTAGAGCCATGCCACAGTGCCGGCATAAATCCTGGTAACTGACGCTAAAATCGCCAAAGATTTCTATCTACCGCCCTGTTAGCTAAATCAAATGCTAGCTAGCCAGCTGCGCTGAAATGGGCGTTCACTGCTTAGCTTCTGCTCAGCTGGGGGCCCATACCAGTGACAGCATCGAGTCAGGTTTGAGATTCATAAAGGATTCACGTCTAAGCTGCCCTCAGATCTGATTTTCGTCAAAACTCTAATGTGACTGTGAAACCAAATCACTAATACATGATGATGATGTTGTTAGCTAAGAGGCATGGTGCTTGCTAGCTCGCTGAACGGATGCTGGCTAAGGCGAGGAAGCTGACATAGCCGCCGGCCAGATCCTTCATCTGCTGCTTTTCAATCATCAGAACAGATTTTAGGCTCATGTGTATACAAATCCATTCACGCTTAAGTCGATTTTTGGCTCACTTCAGCTGAGTACAGACTCGTGTTCCTCACGCACGTAACATCCCAGCATACTCACTAGCGCAAACTGGAACTATAGTGACAAAAGGCTTTTAAACAGAGAGTTCCGAATCTGGTTATGTAAACTGTACCTCCCTTTTGTTTTCCTTAGTAGCATACAGCATGAGAATAATGGACAGTATGTAACAGCCCACACGATGCAGCCTCCCATCCTCCCACTCAGGGCACTGGCACCGTCTCTAAAGTAATGGTGACTTCACACTGCCTTCTCTTAACTTTAACATTTGAAATGTCTCTACAGAGTAGTATTTTAACACTGGTTAAATCAGGGAGTGGGAAATTGGTCACCGTTGCTTTTCTATTTGTGTGTGCATGATATTTCCATTTTCAAAAAAAAGCTCCTCTGTGTCATTACAGCTTGGAGACAGAAGAAGAATTGCACCATCAAATATGTTTCTTCAAGATGAGTGACCTTGAACTCCGCATCTCTATTAATGCAACTCTGCATTAACAGAGCGTGAAGAAGAAGAAGAAGAAGAAGCTCCTCCTGACATCACCTTGCACGACATAGGCCTGTTTGTCTTGAAACAAGTAAGGCTTTGAGCCAATACCAGAGATGCCTGTAAGAAGGCATCCCTACAGGCTGCAGCCTAGCTACGCCAACTGAAAGCACAAGACTACCGCATCACTTGTTCTGAGGATGTGCTGCTAATTGGACTCAAAGTCTTATTCCTCTGTCATCAGTCCAAAACTTTACTAGCCTTGAGTGTGTGCCAGCTTGTGCAGTAAATTATGGTGTCCAAAAATGGTGCTTGAATGTGGCATCCAGGTGCAGGGTATGCTAAAAGGGGTGAGGCTCTCTCAGAAAAGTGTAACAGCTGACTGATAGTCTGCTGTCGATAATGGATGCCAAATTAAAAGAGGACCTATTTCGGAGGTATGTGACAGCACTGGAGAGGCGCCTGGAGGGTGGAGGAGAATGGCCAAGGAGTGTGAATGCACCAGAAGGGGACAGAGGGAGATACAAGGACAGCGAGGCCTTACTTTCCACGGCTACAGCCCTGCTTGGGGCCTATCAGCCAGATCCAGGACAGCGTTTCAGGATGGTGCGTTTCTATGAAGTGCTGGAGAGTTCTCTGCGCTGCCAGAGAGGAGGAAACCTCAGGAGTCTTGAGAGAGCCTTTCGCACATTGGAAACTATCTGCACCAACCTCTTGCTCTTCCCCTGGAAAAAGGAGTTCAGATGTATAAAGGTGGGTTTATATACTTGTTAAGCTGTGCTTATCTTAAGCAGTGTTCCAAGCTGATGTAAACCAAATTAGATACTAAAATGTTCTGTTGTAGTAACCAAAATAATTGTATCCAGGAGTGCATATTCACTGTATGAATGAACCAATCTCTGTATACACTGCCAGTCAAAAGTTTGGAGATACCTTCTCATTCAAGGGTTTGTATTTATTTTAATTATTTGAAACACTGTAGATTAATACTGAAGGCATCAAAACTATGAAAGAACATATATGGAATTATTTAATTAACAAAAAAGTGTTAAACAAAACAGAAGTTGTTTTGTATTTTAGATGCTGTAAAGTATCCCCCTTTTTCCCTTCATGACAGCTTTTCACACTCTTGGTATTCTCTCAGTCTGCTTCATGAAGTGGTCTCCTGGAATGGTTTCTAATGAACATGAGCCTTGTTAAGAGTTCATTTGTAGACTGACTTGCCTTCTTAATGTGTTCGAGACCATCAGTTGTGTTGTTCAGAGGTAGGGTTTGCACACAATGGATAGCCCTGTCTGACTACTGTTGTAATCCATATTATGGCAAAACCAGATTATTTCATAGTTTTGATGTCTTCAGTATTAATCTACAATGTTGAAAATATTTAAAATAAATAAAAACCATTGCACGAGAAGGTGTGTCCAAACTTTTGACTGGTAGTGTACACCTTTATCTTATTTAATTTGTAGAAGAACTTTTACTTTCTCATATTTTACAAAAATTTAAGCATTATTCTATAATGTTTGCAAACACAGTAGCAAAACAAGAAACTTATACTTTGAACTGTACTCTATGAGAACAATTGTATGTTCAGTTTTAGATTTTGAAGGATATATTTAAAGTGTTTGAAATCACTGACACTGATGAACTCTTGTTTCTTACAGACCTTCACCGGCCCCTACGTGTATCACCTGCAATCTGCCATTACTGATGCTGAACTCCGAGCTCTAATGCGCACTATTGGCTACGCCTGTGACCACGATTCACAGTTTCATTTGCAGGAGCACCCAGGTGGCACAAATCATCTCCGCCAGTTGGCGTTTGAGCTCTTCCTGGCCCAAGCGGAGTGCCGTCTCCTGGGAGAGGTAGTGGCTCTGGCCCGTGGTTCGGCCTCAGAGATGGAGGCCCTGGAACTCCGCAGAGGTTGCAGAGATGACGCGGCTGGCTGTGCGGAGGCGCTTCGTAGACGCGACAGCCTTGGGGCGGATATGGCTCGTTTGTCGGTGCGGCCCCTGGATATAGAGAGACCTCATGCCCACCACTTGAGGCGAGGTAGCCGGCCGTCTAAATCTGTGGATGTCACAGATGGAGCTGGACACTGGCATCCCGCTGTAAGCAAGCCTGTGTTAAAGGCCTCGTTGAGTCTGAGAAAGGAGCCTCTGTTTGTGGATGCAGAGGAGGATATGAAGGATGAGATCATCAGACCCTGCAACTCAGCATCGCTATTCTCCTTGGCAGGTCCACCTTCCTATAGCACTGTTGGGGATTTCTCCCCGATTCAGTCACCTCCCCCAGCTGATGCGTACACCTCCTACCACCTGTCGTCCCTGGATGAGATCGACTTGTACACGGAGAGGGGCGGTACGGGGATGGGAGGGAGGCAGATCTCTTCTCGACCTCCATCCAGAGAGCCCCGGGATGTAAGGGAGGCATGGTTGCTCAAAGCTCACGGTAGTGTGAAGTGTCAGGGCTGTGGGCTGGGATGCTCCTCCATGGCATCCTGCCAGAGGTGTGACATGATCCTCTGTTCTTCCTGTCATGATGTGGACCCCTCCCCTTGCTGCGGCCTCCAGGACTACCATCCCAAATCCCCGCGGCCCCTCGATGGATACATTCCAGTCAAGGAAAAGCTCTCCGTCTACTCTAATACACACTCCCACTCGCATCTCCATCCACACCCCCTCACACTGACTCACTCACACTCTCACCCCCACCCTCACCCCCACCCTCAGATGGTGGAGAAACCCCTCATGTCCACTAAGCTATTTCCAAGCAAATCTGTCGCCTTGACAACACCAAAGGGAGGCAGCAGTGATCGAATAGGCTTGGGGGGATCGCGATGCGGGTTTTGCAACAAGCCGGGTGCATCACACACCTGTGTGAACTGCTCTAAAGTGTCATGTGACTCATGCATGGGCTTGTATGCAAAGGATATGTGCACGCGAAAGAATCCCCAGCACAGCTTTGTCCCCAACCATCAGCTTAACTTCAAATCTGGCACCATATCTCACTTGGTGTACCGATAAATCTGTTTGTTTCTCCCTCGCAGTCCCCTTTCTCAACCCTGCTGCGTAGTCTTGCACTATTGCTTTAACTCTGTTCCCGTTAAAACAGCTCATTCTCTATCTACCCTGTTATCTGATGCTCTTTTGCTCTCTCTTACTCACTCTTGAACTTTGTACATTTTTCTCCGGCTGTTAGAAGGGCCCTGGAATGCACATGCTACAGAGAGCCATATCGTCCGCCCATCTCTCTGCCTTGTACAAGTTCAGGCCTTTTTATCTATTTCTTCTTTCTTTTACCCTGCTACCTGCTCTCGAGTAGTCACGTGATGTTGTAGCGCTTCCCGAATTCCTCAAATGTTGTCCTTCTTAAAAGGGAAACTGGAAAAAAAGAGTTTAATTCCTTCTCATTTTGAATGAATTCCATCCAAATGACATATATACTTTGCCTCCTCAGCTAAAAATTCCTCTAGTATATAAATATAAATATATATACAGTATATAAATATTTATGTGTGTATGAGAGTGTGTGTGTGTGAGTGTGTATGTGTAGAAAAGACCTAAGCTTGCATTGTGAAAAAGGAGATCTTTTTAAACTTGAAGAATAGTAGAGAAAACAGAGAAAAAATACACTGGAAGTTAATAAGTCAATAGTATATATTTTTAATCTCTATTCTCTAGAAAAATGTGAGACTGTTAAATGGGCATGAGGTCTATCATTGGGATTTTTGGGGTATATAGTTATGTTAGTGGACCTGGGGTGAGAGTTCTCTTAAAAGGACATACTGAGACAATGGTCAGATGCCATATATTCTATTTAAAAGATTATGCCTTGTAAATTAACCCTGAACTGTTTCTGGTTTTATGGCTGAAGTTGAGAGGCTGCTGTTGACTAGGGACTTTGAAGATTTTTGCCGTTGACTCCTTTCCGGTAAAAAACAAACAAACAAAAAAAAAGCCTGTTGCGTTGTGTCAGTTCCAGCTTCCCCTTCCAGCCAACCCCTTTCATTACACTCCTTAAGTCACCATTGCTCATGATGTTGTAGTGCACCCTCACCAGATCATGTGGTTCAATGTCAGGCTCTGGCAAAGTTTTCCAGAAGTTGCACGCTTGATCACACGAATCAAGTGATTACCGCTCTTTGACAGTGTGTGAGCCTTTTTGATCCGTTTTTGACGGTGTGAAAGTGTAATCTCTGACATGGTTTCTGTCTACCTCAAATGGCTTCAGTTGAAACACTCTGTTTCAAACAATGTGGTTTTACAGTAGAAACCTAAAAATACTGTATTGCTTTGTTTCTTGATTTAGGCCTACAATCCGAGGAGTCCTTTCTTTCCTTTCTTTTGATCCAAAAAATTAGCCACTTTTAAAGGTTCACAGAGTTTATTTATTTCCTGACACAATACCGGCACAGCTTCTGTAAACACAGGGACTGTATAGAAAAAACAGACCCCTCGTACATCAAACAAAATCTAATACAAAGACCCAACAGTAGTTTTTCTTCAGCACCGAAGTGAAGTTTCATTGCAACAGCTAGAAAGATGTTAATCAAATACTGGATTGCACTGTATTGAAAGTTGTCACTGATTATTTTTTTCTTATGGACAACATAAAGGAACAAACCTCACAACCATCTTGGCAGTACAGTTTAACACTGCCATAGACTATTGGTTCTAAAAGACCCTTGAGTCTAATTGACGTCTTTCTTATAACGAGTTAAGAACATTCAAGTTGTCAGATTTTGCGAAAGCTGCCTGTTTTGACACATCAACAAATGATATCAGTAAAAATCAGCACACTGGCATGTTATCAGTTATCACACTGATCATATCAGTGTGTTTTTGGCCGTGACTGTCCCAGTTATTGGTGTGTTTTATCACCCTGTGTCTTTGGTTTGTTCTCAGATCATAAAAGCATTTTCTAAGGCCCTTGATTTTGGGTGATTTGGAGCATGATGCTTACACAAATTTGGTCATGCACCAAAGCAAGCTTCTACCACTGACTCTGGAAACTCCAGTTATTTCAATTCCAGTCAGTAATTAATGAAGCATGTAAAGGGTCAATGTGCCGCGTGTAAATAAACTCTGTTAACATCTAAAAGGAGTGTCATGAAATCTAATGTGAGCTTTAGTGATTAGACTTTGGTTCTCTCTACAAAGGATAATTAATGCAGTAAATTGCAGTTGATAGACACCAAGGGCTAATTTTAAATCACATTTCTTAAAGGGGACTCTAACTCTGGGTTATTTTGACAGAGCGTTTAGGTGACTGCAGCCTTTTTGTTCTGCCAGGAATAACCATGAAATGCCTTAAGCTAATTCAGCTGTCTTATCATAATGTGTTTTAAGTTATCAGTGAAGTTGCTTTATTGTTCTTTGCTAAACAAGCCTGTAGGTTAACATGGTGTTGCCTGACTATATACATGGCTTGTTCCATGACAGCTAAGGAAGGCATTCAGAGTAATAGGAAAAATAAACACATACAGTCTCCCTGTCGACATTAGGTTAGCATGTTCTGTTGATGTATTTAAAGCAAAGCTGAAGACCCACCTGTTTCCTGTTGTTTACTGCTGATGTTTCCTATGATGTGTTGTGTCTCTGTTTGCTCTTTAATTATTAATGAATTAACCATCACAAACAAGCATATCATCTACATGCATATTAACTGAATTATGCATTAAGTCACACTTTTTTTAAAAAGCCAACATATACACTATGTGCTCAATGTTAATCTTTTCATTATGACTATGTTTTGACTTGAAGTCGTTCTGCATTTTTTTGTGCTTTACAGATATTTAAACACAGGCGTGTTTGCAGGAAGTGATGCCTGATTTGCACTTCAGTTCATTTCCTCCCTTACAAACTGAATTCTATGTTTTACATCCTATATCATCGAAACATGCTGAAAGGATGTTTGATATCACTGGGATGTAGCTTTTGAGAGATTCTCTTGGATCAACACTAACTAACTTGGGTATCAGTGATGACGTGCAATTGTTTATTTTCTTCTGATGAAGCATTTCTTAATAGTTTAGATGTTTATCATTGGAAGGATTCGAGTTTCTAGAACATGCTCATTGCAAATCATACCAGCAACAAAGATGACTTTCAGAAGTATTGAGCCGTGTTGCAAGATCATATTTGCCAAATGAAGAACAAATATCTTATTGGAGTAGAAAACTAAATCATGTTGCTTGCCCTGATGTACAGTTTGTGTAACACAAAACTGTGGTTTTGCTAAAGATTAGCCTCGTGTTTGTAGATATGAAAAAAGCTCTGAAAGGGAATCATCAACATAGATACCTACTCGCACACCTTGGGATGTGGATTTGACTCTGATCAGTGGACTGATAATTTGTGTGGGTCACTACAAAGGGCTAAACAGTCTTCAGGGCTGCTGCTAAGTTTGTGGACACTGTTTTAATCTTTTCAAGAACAAATGACCTGTCATGGCTGAGTATCAGATGTGGAGCTTACTTTACATCCATCAGTGAATATCAAGTGCTGATGTTGGAAAATAAAAAGAGCTATTTTTATTTTGTGTCATGGAATACATTGAGCCATTTGAACATGATTGGTTTAACCCACATCAGACACACTCAAATCATTGTGGAAGTCAATACTCCCTTTACCTCTTTGTATGGTTATCTTACTGATGTTAACAGTGGTTGTGTAGTTAGGCAGCCCCTTGTTTCATTCCCTATTTCCCAACCCCCCCCCTCCCCCTTGGCATGCTCTGTACAAGGCCCAAACCCGAACCTCCTCTCCCTCACCCCCACATGTAGCCTCGGCCACTGTCTCCTTCCATCCACCCCTCTCCACCTTGGCACTGAGGATCACTGCACAATGTCTATGTGAAGGGGTATGGACCTTATGATTAATATGCGGGCATACATGGGGGTGGAAAGGGAAAAATAGCCAAAATTGTTAATCGGTGAAAATATATATATAAATATATATATTGAAATGTAAATGAGATTTTATAAAATAATTTAAAGAATAAAATTCTGAAAAAAATGTGTATGCTGCCTTGAGTCTTTGAATGATTTTTCATATGATGCTGATTTTGAATCTGTTAAATATTTCACTAACTTGAAACCTATTTCCCATGAACCTCCACATTGTTGATTCATATATTTTAAATTTAAAACTCACCTCTGACTCAGTCACCAGAGATTATTCTATTCGCATATCTTCAGTTAGTAAGCTTTCCCGTTCTGTGTTGGCTGCCTTTTCCTCTTTGACCACTAGATAGAGATAGATACCAATTTATAGAGATACTAATGCCTCATGGAAACTTGAATCGTTTTGAGAAAACTACTTGCTTTTTAACTTCAAATAGATGTTTTACAGAAGCACTTCACCAGATTAAATCTCCCAATAAGGTCTGCATTACTAATAAATCAATATTTAATACTTTAATGGGCAGTAAATATGCTGAAACATGACTGAAGAGATGTCGATGACCATGTCTTTGGCCAGGGTTTCACAGCATTACAGATTTGCTCTGATAGCTAGACACTGGCACATGTCCTTGTGTTTTGGCACTGGCTGCCAATAGCATAACTTAAGTTTGCTCAATAAGCCAAAAAGAGTCAATGTCAAGACGATGAAATGCAAATGCTGCACTCAATTTTGTGCATTGTAGCAGAGTACAAGTTCAGATGTGTCAGTATTATATGATACATGACCTCACAGCAATGCAACAGGGTGACCTTTGCTGTAATACAGAGAAGAAAGACTGCTCATTTGATAATTAGAATGTTCATCTGCTGCTCAAGTGCAGCATGACAAAGAACTCAGGCTATGATTGCCAAATGACTAAAGGGTAATGTAACAGAAGTCTGAGCATCAATAGAAAATATTGGTTTGGAGATCATCAAATGGATTGCTACTGGACGAGATTCTACACAATCTGACATTCTACTGGCCTTTAATGAATACTAGGAACCTTCTTAAGATAATTCAAAGCACTAGAGCCTTTGATGACTGATGAGCTTTGCACTTGAGTAGAAAAAATTTAGAACACCAATTGAAGCTCAGGTGGAAGTCCTTTCTATTCTGATTCCCCTACAAAGCAAACCTCATTCAACGTCTCCTCATCTCAGGCTTCATCTATTAGACGAGGATCCCTCTGGAATGGACAACTGTTCAGGATAAACTTGCAGAGGCTTATTTTGGCTCACTTTGCTTCTCAAAGGAGAACTGGAGTCTGTGGCGCATCCCTTGTCTAAATAAGCTTCCATTTTTGGTAAGGTGATTGGATCAGTCTCTGGACCAGGGCCTAACTCCAAAGAAATAATGTTAGATTTAAGCTATAGCTGAGATTATCACCTGAAGGCTGGTAGCAGAGATGGACATCAAGTGGTGACTGGTCATTAGGGGCAGATCAGCCCCACCTGATGTCAACATAAAGAACTGTGCAAACATATTAAGTTCACTTTTAATGCCACAGAAACATCTGCCATAATTTCTTAGCTATAAATATTATGATTCTAAATTGCATTTTATGTTTGTTAGTATTTTAAACTACGGTTTTAAAATACAGTCCGTGTCTATATAGCAGAACTACGGTGGCTATATGGCAAATGTGGGGCTGGTGTGGGGCGAGCCCCTCACTTACAACCTATGCTTACAACGATACAATGGTACTATGTCATTTAGCAGACGCTCTTATGCAAAGCGACGTATATACGAGAACAAGAACAACACAAGCAAAGATCTAGACAAGAGGAAACAAGATCAGTAAGAGTAAAAAAGTGCTTCAAGTCAATTTGGGTACAGGTACTGCCAAGCAGTGTAAAGGCAAAGCACAAAAGTAAATAAGGATTTTTATTTATTTATTTCATTTTTTAAATAAAATAGGGAACATCAACAGTGAAGCAACCAAGCAATTTAAGACCTTCCATTATCATCATCAACAATTAACATCACCACAATAATTACCAAAGTACCAAGTGCTGGGTCACTGCAGAGGTTAACACAGATTCCCAGAGTAGAGCAGGACCATGCGAGTCAACTGTAGCTGGAATATCTGCCACTGGGGACAACAGTGGAGAACAGTCTAGCTAAGTGCACAGTGATTGCATAGTGATAATGAGTATTGCACACATAGACGATTGCACATAAAAGAATTGTAATATGCATGCGCATAGTGTAAATGCATTCATTTAGATGACAAAAAAAAGATGACAGGTGGGGTTTGCAGCCGGCAGCCCCATTGATACGTCATGTAATATCTGAATGTTGATTGGTGTTTGGAGGGGATTGGCAGTGATTGGCTGTCTGTCTGTAATGGTCAATGAAATAGTCAGCAAGGAGAGGGGCGCCTTCGTAACGCTAGCTAACTTTTGAAAGTGAAGTTAATTATGACTGGAGCACAAGTTTGAATTTCTGAGTTTGCAAGAGAAGCTGTAATTAATGCGTCTTAGTGTCCAGTGATGAGTATTCCCATCACTCAGACTGTGAAACCAGCTGCGGATTAATGCAGAGCGGTTTACGAAGAAAAGTTGGCTTACAGTTAGCATGAACACGGAGGCTGTGCTGTACAGGGCGAGTACGGGTTTCTACGATTTAAAACATCTTTCTGTCTCGAAACTACTCTGTACCATCACATTGAGCTTCACACAGGCCAGATGGTTTGTAACGTTCAGACGATTACAACTTTCACTCAACACTCACAATGGGATAGCCTGGGACTAGACCATGCCCTCTGATGCCAGCTGATTGAGCAGCTACCAAACTTCAACCTTAAAGTCATCGACAAGTTCGCCCAGAGGAAGAGCCGCTGTGTGGCTTTTTTCTTCAACAGAGCCCTCAGCTTTAGTGAGTAAAATTATATTGAATTCTATTCTGCCTTGAGGAGGTGGTGTGTATACTGGTTTTTGTTTTTTGTTTTTTTTGCTGGACTGATAGACATACAGTAGATTGGGACCAGAGTCTCCTTGTGTTGACTGTGTCATAAAAAGGATCTGGACCCCTTAAAGAGATCTGGGCGCTTCTTTGTGGTCAGTAGTGTGGAGTTTTTTTTTTGCTGTTGGCTGTTGTGGTGCCATCATGGCTTCATTTGTTTGCATCTTAGTTTTGTTTATTGGTTCATAAGGATGGAATATTGGAATAAATATTTTGGCATGTAGCAGGAAAAGTAACTTTGTGTGTGTGTGTGTGTGTGCGTGTGCGTGTGCGCGTGCGTGCGTGCGTGTGTGTGTGTGTGTGTGTGTTAAAGCAAGCTCTGCAGTGTTTTGTGGAGACATGAGTGACCCCCTGACAAGGAAAAACCCAAACATCAGTAGCGCACGTACTGGAGTTTCCCTGGTATCAGTATAGGAGGTTGCTGTCCCACCAATATTTCACACTTAGAAACACCACTTTGGACATCAGAATGCCATTTGAGTACCACCCCCCACATCCTGCATCCTCCTCTCTTTTGACGTGTCAGAACTGTGCTGACTTTCAAGCCTGAACCAGCTTTGAAGGAGTCTGAAGCATATTGACTGAAGAACATTACTGTGGAAGCTGGAGAGAAAGATAATGACCAGTGGCTCACTACTTAGCCTTTGAATAAATCTGCAGGCTTAAAGCTATCTTGTTCAGTGGTCTCATTGAAGAGAGGGAGCCTGAGAAACAAGTACAGCACAGGCGTTTAGATAACTGCAGTGACATGACATGTATTTTAATGCGTTATTTTCACAGGGCAAATTGCATTCAAATGTATGTTAGATGCACTGCTTTCTTAAATGCATCACTTCAAGGTTCTTTTTGTATCTTTTTTAATTTTTTTGAAATTTTCTGGCTTTTTTAAAATGTATTTATTTTTAACAGTGACATTAGATCAACTGCTGAGGAAAACTAACTAGTATTGCATTAATGTGCATCTTGAGACTCCAGCTGCAGAAATTCCCATGGCTTTCATCCCACAGCAGAAGATCATTAGACAAGGGATGTTGTAGTCAGTTTTCAATAGACGGCATTCAGGCTCTAAAAGCACGTCGCTCTTCTCCTTATAGAAACAACACACACTTAACACATGTACTTATTTGTATTCCACTAACACATTACCTAACACTGCCCTTATACCTGATGTAACTCCCACACATACTATATGCTTTTAACAAGACACAAATCTTGTGTGAAAAAGTGAGTGGCAAGTGTTGCAGAGGGAAGCCAAACCCTTGTGTGTGCTTAAGATGAGATTCAGATCACGTGTAAGTCTTTTGTTACTGGATAATTACATGTCAGAGGAGAGCTGTGATGGTTTCTCTCCTTATGTGTCAGCTGAAGGGCTTCTCTCTCTTGGCTCCCGCTCCCCCCTGCTCTTCTACTCAGCACATAATTAGTTATGTTGGACAAGTGCATTCATTCTCTAATTTATTGCATACTCAACATTTTACTCCTGATAAATAATATGATTTAATAATGTTCCATGTCACTCTTACAAAAAACCCTGCTTTTCTGATGCCCTCTATTTTGAGTTGTTCAAAAGAGGAAATGGTCAGGCTAATCACAGGCTGCCCTATTGTTTGCAATTCATGATGCAGTCTGAAAAGCATCTTAGCTAAAATTACAGTTGTTAACATTGCAAGGAATTTGCGTGGGAGTTGATTTGTTTAACAAAATGTGTTTAACAAAAAGCAGCTTAACTTTTTCACACCATAACAAACTAATAACAATTGTTTATAGTAACAAAGAACCTTAATTTGATTCAGCAGACAGTCTGTACTCAAAATTATGAGTTCACAAAATATATTTGACTTGACAAAAGAACATTTTAACACTCATTATTACTCGTCACTCATTATTTGTTACCATAAGTGATGTCTTATGTTGAATTGTAATACATTTTTGCATTTTGATTTCATACTTTTGTATTAAATGCATTTTACTTCAACTAAAGTGAAAGGGAAGACACTGAACAACACATTGCATTATTATTTTATTGCACTTTATTGTTGGAAAAATCTAACAGGATAACACTTGAAATGTATTACTGCAGTAGTAACCTTGTCAAGCAAAAGATAAGTTAAATAGCGAGAAAGTTCAAACTGAATGCATGTAGCTTTAAAAGGTCCTCCACGATGATCTTCAATGAAGATGGATTGTGGTGGGTGGGTGAGCACAGGTTTCCTCCTCCTCCTCCTCCTCCTCCTCCTCCTCCTCCGCCTCCTCCTCCTCCGCCACCACCACCGCCTCCGCCCCTCCTCTAGGAAGAGGCTTCAGGTGACAGAATGAGTCATCATTTAGAGTTAGAGTCCTAACAACATAAGAGCCAGTCATGGTATCTGTCATTAGATTATCAATTTTAAGCAACATAGTTAAAGCTCTAGAGAGTCAGACACATGAGAGAATGTATATTTCCGTTTAAATTGGGCAAACAGATATAATAAACAGATCACATGAACAAACAGAGTGTAGCCAAGATAACAATACAATTGTACTGTAGATCACGTGTTAAACTCAAATGTTTCATTAACCCCTTTAATTATATACAACATACACAATGCTTCCACTGTATCTTCACAACAACCTGAGAAAATGAACATTCAATTATGTTAGCTGAACTATAAAGCAGCTATTCTTACATTTCACCTATGCAAAGCCTTAACAAGACCTTAGATTTATTCATTAACTGATGCTATCATAAGTTTCCTGAATTACTTCCAGCGATATACTGAGGAACAGAGGGACTTTCTGACTTCTACATATATAATAAACCATGGAACAGTCTCAATATGGAACTAAAGCAATGTCTGAACATAATTCAATTCAAGGAGAAGTACAAATAAATGATTTTCATAAGGTACAAGGAGGAAGACAAGTGTATATAATCACAAGGGGTTTACTTTTGTTTGTTAGCGTAAATATGAGGATAATATATGAAGATTTGACGTGTGGATTGCACTCGTATAATGGCAGAAAATAGTGAATAGACGGGTAGGAATAGATAAGTTTTAACTTCTTCCTACTCCTTTTTGCACATGTAAAGTAAATTGTTTCACTGCTTGCTAATATTGATTTCGTTTCTTTTCTAAAACAGTTTCTTTTTTTTTTTTTGTATGTTTGTATAACTCTTTCTTCTTTTCTGCTTTTTTTATTGTATTTTTACTTTTACATGTTCGAAATAAAGTCATCAAATCAAATAAAAAAAAACACAACAAATATTCAAAAGAAATAAGCAAGAATTGACCACAAACACATGGTACCACATGCTTACATCAACTGTGAACTGACTGAGCTAATGTTAGCTTAATTTTAAGCTAACTGTTTTTCACTGGACCTATCCTTAGGGTTTTTACCAGGTGATATCTAGAAGTTTTTATTTTCATACCATCACCATTTCATGTTGCTTCAAGAACCCACAGTTTTATATGGTTAGTTAATAGTAAGTGAATGATTTAGGTTAATGGTTTAAGCAATTTGCTTTAGTAATGGTAGTGTATTTGTTAAAAGTGTATTAATAAATAAAAGAATAAGTAACTACCACTAAAAAGTTGAAGTAAAATCAAGAGTGTTGAGACCAGTATATATGCCCAGGCTGACATCAATGGGTTCCCTGAGTCTATGGTAGGTTTGATGTGATCAAATAGAGACAGCTCTACCAAAAAGCTCATTAAGATCTTTCTGAAGCCACAAGCCATGGATAACCTGAACTCTCCAATTAGGGAAACTGGGACTGTTATATATGGAGAGAATATTGTGTCTTTAATATGCAATCAAAAATAATGGATTTGAGAACAAAAAACAATTTTGCAAACAAAATTATGATTTGAAAAATATGAAATAATGCTATGAATAAAGGAAATATATTTGTGATTAAAAATGTATCTTTATAAATCCACTCTTTTTTTGTTACAAACAAAATTATTATTCTCACGAACCACAGATTCGTTTGCGTTTCCAGTTTTTGCGTTTGCGTTTCCAGTTTTTGCGTTCGCGTTTCCAGTTTTTGCATTTGCGTTTCTACATAACTGTCATGGGCGGGACCTCCCCTGAGAGATGCAAGAAGCCTCCTGATTGGTCAGTCTCACTCAGAGAGACGGTGTGACAACTTCCGCCCCAACAAGTTGTTGCCGCGAAGGGAGACATATCAACATCGAGAAACAGGTACGTTTTGCGTAACATACCTGTCTATTTTCTGTCTTATTGGTGCTATTAAGGTTACACTTGTCGTTCGTTCTTCCAGTGTTTTTTTCCCCTAACCGTTTTAGAAGGCGGTATCAGACATTAACACCTAACACGCTGTGTGCTCGTCATAAGTGACTGACTTTGATTGCATATTAAAGACACAATATTCTCTCTATAGTTATAAGGCAGCAGCTTATACAAGAAAAATAAAGGAGTTACAAGGTCACCATAAAAGGAGAAATGAGTAATGATTGTAGGGAGTCATTCCCAGGAGCATGCAACAAGGCTTTATCTCATTGATCTCCTCCTCTTAGTCAAGGCCTGACACATCTCTATCAAGTGATCTTAAAAACATCTCAACTTGCTTTAAGGCCATTGGCAGCCTACAAGCTAAATCAGCTCCAGCAGCACTTAATGGATGAGCAGGCACATCTTTCACACCTTTTAACCTTTCAGTGACATAAGGAGGCTTTGAAGTGTGTAAACAGCAAGTGGAGCTAAACAATGACTCTGATTAGGAAGCTTACCAACCAGTGATTGAACTTATATGTTTCCAAGAAAACTGGACCAACTTGCCTGAATGACTTTGGCACCTCTGCAGTGGTAACGTGCTTTGGGCAAATTGTTAAGACTTACATCTGCTCTTCACATCTCTACACTCTGGACCGACTTCAATAGGTATCATCTCAACCAATAAATGGAAAGGTAATTCTGACTGAGACTAGATGAGCTATGTGATTTAAAACAAATCTTAATAGTTAAATATTTACAACCATCATTTCCTTCAGGCCATACGACACAAAAATTAAGACCTGAATCAGTTTTTCTCAATCGCTGTGGCTCATTTTTGACTTAGACCCTATGTCTGCCATTAAAAAAATTATGATTTTGTACTTCAGATTAACAGCAGTATTTGTCTAATAACATGTAACAAAGTCCAATTTGCAGCTAATTAAACCAACTTCAGGATAGATATCATGGTAAGTTAAAAAAAAAGAGTGAAAAGCTCCCATTACAGGTATCTTTAACTGCTGTAAGAGCCAGATTCATGTTTTGGGTCAAGCTTTGAAACACATTGTTTATTGTGCCCCAAGGTGTCATCATTTTGCTCATTAAGGGCACAGGTATAAAAGTACGTCACCGCCTGTGTATCAGATGTGTGTCTTGACCCGGAAGGGCAGTTGGTTTTTGACCGTTGTTGCGTTGTTGCGTTGTCACGTTGTTACGTTGTTACGTTGTTGCCTTGTCACGTTGTTGCCTTCTCACGTTGTTGCCTTGTCACGTTGTTACGTTGGATGCTGTGACGCTGCGTCGGCAGGCGGCATGGAGAACCGCGTCTAAAATGTTTGTACGTGCAATGAATGAAAACTTGTGGACGCTGTCTAACACTTCGTACAGTGATTCAATAAATAGATTGTTTTGTGCTGCAAACCAGAGTTTCGCTTAAGACCTGTTATTTCAACAACTACAGTAAACGGTATTGTATGGACAAACAAATGACAGTACAACGCGTCAGCCAAGTCATTCCCGGGAGATATCAAAACACACCAGCATGCTTAAGTACAGGACTAAGCTTCTATAACTGCTGATGGATTAATTTACACTTCATCTGCTGCTTTATGCCACCCACACACAACCTTGTCAGCTCTGCGATAAGCTACTAATTACTTTATGTTGCCGTCAAAGACTTTTATTGTCTTGATGTGAAAAAGTTTTAATCAAAAGGAATAAAGCACTTCTGAAACTGGAATGTCAGGCTACAGATTAACATCAAGAACTTAAATTTACAAGGCAAAATAACTCCTAGTAGACTCTCAGTTCAAATTAAAAAAAGAAAAAAACATGTCTGCTGCTTGGTCACGACAAGCACAAACTATTTAGTTGACTTATTGAATAGCAGGATAAAAAATGTTCACAGGGCTTTTAAAGAAGCTATTCTAAACCCATTTCAGGTACTTGAGAGCCATTAAGTAACCAAAGGCAGATTCATCAGCCTTTGAATTGACCCTCAGTGTTACAAGAAAACTAGTGCCAGATGACCCTGCTGTTACAAGAAAACTAGTGCCAGATGACCCTGCTGTCTCAAAGCTTTTGAGCACAACTATCATTGTGAAGAAAAAGCTATTCAGAAGAAGTCCTAGAGAAGTCAAATCTTTAGAGTGCAGAGAGCAGGGATTCGAGGGCTGCGTGGCTTTCTTTTCCCATCCTCAGTACAAACTCTGTAAATGGACTGAAGCTCAATCCACAGCAGGCCATCAATAACGTTTCTGCAGGTTATCAAAGCATTTAGAAAGATCACACAGTCTGGTTTTGATGAGATCCCTCACTTTATCTGTGGTTAAAAAAATGGTGCTTAGTTTGTAATGTCAAACACAAGAGACATGTTTCGATCAATCATCGTTTTGATGATAGTTTATTCAAATTACATAGTGATAGCTCAAGTTCTTTCTGATGATGTGAGGAAAGCTTTTGTGCTTTCCTAGAGTTGATTTATCCTAAAGGGTGCTAAATTATCAAGCACCCTGGAACTGTTTTTTTTCACACATGTTTGAAGGAGAAGTTAGAAAATCAACCCTTTTTTTGTTCCTCAAAGTTTTACATTTCATAAAAGTTGCCAAATACAGACGAGTGAAGTGTTCATATTCCCAAAGAGATGAATCCTGACATCAATCCTTTTATTGAATAAATCCCTGATAACAAGGTTATTGATGTGTTTGAGTCACTTTTATCAAGTACTTCTAGTCAGTCATACTGTCTGAGTGGATGTTGACCTGCTCAGATTTTCTTGCCAGAACGGCTATGCTCCAAAAGTAAAGTGCGCGTGTATGTGTGTGTGCATGTGGCTAAATATATTTCACATCTGAAGTATTTTGTAAATCCTCAAAACATTTCTGTGGAGACTCTGATTTAGGCATGTTGTTCTTGTTGTATTTTTACATTTATTAACATATTTTTCTGGAAGAAGTAAAAGATAATGTATCATTATCATTAAAATTACATCTAGAAACTCATACATCCTAAAATGAACATAAAGATTCAATACCCTTTCAGCTACTGTTATGGTGCAACATCCTATCAACCTATAATAACAGGTAGAGGATCCAGTAAAACAAATCACACCCCATAAGCTGTTGGCCCGCAACTTAATCTTCCTCTGCTTGCTTTACACATTCTCACGTTTCCTGCCCAGAGCATTTTGGTTGAGTGATCTTTCGCATGCCTGAATGCAGCTACACACATTTGTGCATCAGTGTGGATTATGAAGTACACTTCTGTGACCCTGGTAACTAAAGGAATTTGTTAATAGCCTTTCCCTGAAGTGTTTTTGAGGCTACTGAAAATGTCGCCTTTATCAGAAGGGGCTGTGTTTGTTCTTCAGGATTCAGTCAGAATTGTGATTTTGTATCTCTAATGATTATTTTAAACACTTTCTGTGCTTCCTTTAAGATTTCATGAACAAATGTGCCGTACACTTAGACTGAAAGATGAGAACCTATACTCGCTATCTCTTTTACAGTCCTCCTTTATCATGACCCTCTACAGCTCCCAAACCTTCCCTTTCGACATGGCTACTGCGTGCTTTATGATTTAACATGACAGTTTGTCCGGTGCTCAATATATACAATCCTCCCCATGTCCCCATTATCCTCTCTTCCCATAGGACTCGCCCATTAGCTGACTGTGGCCACTTGGACTGAATTCAAAACTATTGTTAGAAAACTGTTAGTGTAATTGGGTGCATTTTCCTACCTGGCTCACCAAGGACAACTGAGTCATCATCATTTTTTGTATTCCCTCCCTCTCCAACAATCCAATGACTTATACATCTGTTACTGGAATTAATTCACTTCCCCACCTAAAGCCAGTGTTCAATTACATTAATTGTTAATGAGTTACAAACTATCGTTAAAAAAAAGTTAAGGAGGAAAGTTAATTTGATTTTACATTCATTTCTGTTTCACCGCCTACAGGTTCAATGTGACAACTTACTAATTAGTTCTCACTTTCCACTTTTTGTGTCTTTCATTTTTGGTACTACAAACATTTTTGAGCCATGAATTCGAAAAAGCTTGTTAGCTGTCCTTCTTTTGACTATAAATGACAGAATCATGCTTTCCTTTGTTAACCTATGCAGGATTGGTGTACTGCATCGGTAATATACACTGATAAGAAAAGCCCTAGTCAGACAACAAAAGGTGACATACTGGCGAAGTGACTTCAAACTCCTTCATAGACTTCATACACACAGGCATGTGCCATTGTTGTTGTCTGCACTGAAATACATATGCTGTCACTTATCCCTTTGTGTTTTTTCCCCTGTATTCAAACACACTTGTTGGCTGTTAAGCAAAAGCGAAAAGTCAGTTGTTTTTTCCACACACAAAATCATTGTCATGCTCAGCAAAGCATTTCATTGATCTTTGACCTGCCCTGACCTCTTCACCTTAACTCCCATCATCTGTCTTAAGTATGTCATGTTTTGACCGCCTCTGGAAAATCATGCCTGACTCCAGTGAGCTGATATAACCATGGGCAAAGCTATGAGCTATGGTGGGAACTAATGTTGCTTAAATGTAATAGTTTTTTGGAGCAGTTTTCTCTTACCATAAGAAAAAAATCATTTATGCATCAATCAATGACAGAGGGTCAAATAATCCCAAAGGTTACTTATCTTTGAAACCTGAATAAAACTAGACTGCATTGTTGAGTCATAAAACACTGACTCTGTCTCCTTTCCTCCCATGCTTCCTGTTAGGTTCAAGGAAGGTGATACACATTTTTGTGTGCAGGTTAAAGACCAATCTGTGCTTGCAATGAAAATGTCCTGTAATGCACCGACATAAAACTTCAGGTCAATATCACATAGTCATTTTCCTCTATCATTTTAATTCATTTAAATTCAGAACATCCCAATGGTTTGAAACACTTTCTTTTTTAGAGTCTCTATTAAATTTTCTTCAACAAACTTCATCATCATTGTGTTATTGTCAATCAATTAATCAGTCAATCTTTATTTGTAAAGCGCCAAATAACAACAAACGTTATCTCAAGACGCCTTTACAAACATAGGAGGTCTAGACCACTCTACATCAAATTATGAACAGACCCAACTTCAAGACAGGATAAGACTCAGTCTCACCCCCCCTTGATTCATCATGAGTATTGCACATTGCAGTATTTAGCTAGTTACAGTGGCGAGGAATAACTTCCTTTTAACAGGCAGAAACCTCAGGCAGAACCAGACTCATGTTAGACAGCCATCTGCCTTGACTGAGTTAGGTCTGGAAAAATGGATAGACGAGAATAAGAGAAAGAGGTGTTAGTGATGAGACAAGTAGCAGAAGCTGAGGGGCCTGATAACTGAAGTAGTGTTCTAGAGGGGGGATTTAGTGAAACAAAGTATGAATATGCTGTAAATGAGCACATTCATATTATATATAAATAAAGAACTCTGCTGGATAGTCACTCGTTAATAGAACTCTCAATCATGCCGCTAAATCCCCTCTTTTCTAGCAGTAAATAACCAATTAAAACATAACTTCTTGAAAACCCTGATACTAATCTGCATAATAATAATTTTCACAACATAAAGAATGTTTGAGAAAATGTAATTTGATGTTTATTTAATCTTCTAGTTTGACCTAGGTCACAATTGTTATAATGGAGGAGGTGGGCTTTTATGACCTATACTACAGTCAGTCAGCAGGGAAAATTTGTCTTGGACTACAATTCAACAAAAAGAAGTGGTCACAAATCAGTCAATGATAATTCCATATTGTTTTAATATTATAAAGAAAGAATAACAGTCACACATGTAATGGTAAAATCCGTTCCTTTGTGGTCAACTGCCCGAGACGCCCCATCTCTTGACCCCTCATCAAGACACTAGGTCCCATTGTGTTTTAAATTGTGACGTCTAGACCCTGAAACCTCCTTGATGAATACACAATCCCATCCTGGTGCAGATACCTACAACAGACAAAGGGTGTGAAAGGGTGTGAAAAACACCTTAGGGACCCCGCCCTGATGTAGATACCTGCAACAGACAAAGGGTGTGAAACACACCTTAGGGGGCGGTCCTCAGGTATAAATGTTCGAGCTTTCCCCATGTTCGAGGTCTTTCTCCATTCCAACCGCTCGGGTGTTGACTGACCTTTTCCTTGCAAAGAAAATAAAACCTTGTCGGCCGGCAGAAGTCTCTATTTCATTATTACCAGCAACGGGAAGTAACGGCGAAAACTTCCACAACACACATTATGTACAAACACGCTCGCAGTTGGTCTCAGCACTCTTCTGTTTATTATTCCGGCTGATATGACAATCTTCCTGTCTTTTTGATGGACTTAGCAAATCCTCATGTGAAAATATACAATAATTTAATGTACATTGTTTGGGATGACAGCAAGATTTATACCTTAATAAATCTTGTTTCCTTCACCCTGGTCCTGTGCTGGGAGAAAGGAATTTGCAGCCATATATCATGCATAATGAAGAAGCCATGGTGCGTACAGTACATAGCATTAGAGGGAAAACAGCTGAGCATTATAGCATTCCCACACATGCACCCATCCATTTGGGCTTCATCGAAATCTCCCAAAGTGGCACAGGCAATGTAAGTTTTAATAATGTAAACACACAGACTGTAAAAAGAAAAAAAAAAAAGACATGTTTTGTATTTGGTTATATAAGCTGTACATTATATAAGCGCTAAGGAAGAGAATACGTTCTATGTTGGTCCCCCCTTGAGGACTCACCAGATTGTAAAACCTTACAGTGTTGAAGGATCAGTGTACGTGTTGATGTGTGCAAGTGGGAGTAGACTTTTATGACCAGAAGAGAGAGTTGGGATTCGGGTCGCATGATGGGTGAGGTGCCAGTGTAGAGACACTTACTGATTAGATAAAGTGATGAGAAATGATGAGATGGCTAAAGGGCAGTGATGCAACAGAGAGGAAATGGAATTTTCTGGAATATGCTGGAGAGTGAGCAGGAACTGTGAAGTGGTGGCAAAGGGAGGAAGATGAAAATCAATGGAAGCAGTCAACAGAAGAGGCAAATGGGCTTAGTGATCCACAGAAATGGAGCCGGCAATGGACAGATGTGTTGACAGAGAGTGAGACGAGGAGTGGCAGGGGAGGAGGCAGAGACAGGGAGTGGTGGAGATAGGGAGAGTGACTGAGAGATTGAGGGTAGGCAGGGAATAGTGTGGTGGAGTGAGGCAAGTTGAAGGAACGATTGGGGAGAGATAAGAACTGTGTCTGGAACTCTAGATGGAGTATTGAAGCTGAGTCATGGAGAGAGATGAACATGAAACAGTAGCCTCATGACACTTGAGGCCCATACACCTGGTGGAAAGCGTCTTGATGTGCCATTGTTATTTTCCCCCTGACACAGTCATCATTTTCATACCCAGTGCCCACATTGTTTAAAATACAAATTAACTTGCACCCTTACTACTTCACCAAAGCCGACGCTGTGGGTCCATGTAGCCCTGTACCTACACAGAAGCCTAGGCACGTAGCCTGACGTGGACTTCTTAAAAAATGTAGCTGTACGTCCAAATGATAACAATTCCAGTTATTTCCAGAATCACTATACATTAAATCTCCTGTGGCCCAACACAGAAGAGCCAGCTCTTCAGGCCAGGACTCAGCCGTACATCTGCACCTCAAGGACATGAGACACTCCTTTGAGGACAGCAAGGTTCAGATCCTGGACAGAGAAAAGCATTGGTATGAAAAAGGGGTCAAGGAAGCCATCTATGTTAAGCTTGAACACCCTTCTCTTAACAGAGGTGGTGGACTAAGACACCATTTGTCTACTACATTCAATGCTGTTTTGAATTAATAATAATAATACATTTTATTTAAAGCGCCTTTCCAAACGCTCAAGGACACTTTACAGAGAGGATAAAACACAATAAAAACAACGGGATAAAATAAATAAAAACAAGCAAAGTAACACCAAGAAAATGAGGCAGTGAAGTTAAACAGAGAATGCAGATTTGAACAGATGGGTTTTGAGTTTTGATTTGAATACGGGAAGTGAATCAGTGTTACGGATGTCTGGTGGGAGTGAGTTCCAGAGTTGAGGAGCAGAGCGACTGAAAGCTCTGCTCCCCATGGTGCTGAGATGTCCGGGTGGAGGTGCAGAGCTACCGGTGGAGGTCCGGACCGCTGAGTGCGGAGCCTGAGAAACTCTGCAGCCGAGTACTGGAGGAGCCCCTACACGGTTAGGTGGAGGAGCGACAGGACAGTCCAGGCCAGCACCACACATAGATCCTGCTCAGCCACATCGTGAAGCACGGCAGAGAGACGATGAAGTGGGCCGGGCGGTAAGCTGAGCAGGTAGGCTGAAGTTAGCCAGCAATCACTGGAGCATCGAGCGATGACAGCACAAAAGATGAACATCAGGTGAAGGGTGGAATTCGCAGACTGAGGTACGTATACGGTTATAAAGCGGCTTGGAAACCGTACAGAACACGCTAAAAGTTGCGGGTGAGTAGCGGCAGCAAGACGCGGCAGCAAGACGCGCCAGCGTTCACTCACCAGGAAGCACAAGTTTAGAGAATTCTCTGTCAAAACAAGCAAGACCATACTCACACCAGAGACCATGTGACTCTAACGACTCACAGCTGACCCATCACCCTAACGACTGTCAGGAACTAGACTAACGACTCCACTTAGGACCCTTTGTGACTCCTGGACACACCCACGACTGTTAAGGCTGATTTATACTTCTGCGTCGCCCCTACGCAGCAGGGGGCTGACGCGGACATGAGCCCCACATACTTGTGCGTCGATGTGTCCGTGTCGCACAGCAATTCTCCTCCGAAACGCTTGAGGGCAGTGTGGTCTCTCTGATAGCCGGTCGCCTGCTTCCGGTCCCGCTACGATCTCTGTTTACTTATATATACAGATATAATGTGCCATTTCAGGTTTTTTGTGGACCCTGATTGATGACATTTTCACCTTGGAATGTCTACACTCTGCCTTTGAACAGTCTCTGCCATTGAACTGTGTCTAAAGTTTACTGCGTTTACTGCAGTCACTCGTTTTCTCACCTTTCCAGTGCGTTCTCTCTCTGTCACGCACGTTCTCCCTCTCGTCTCCCTCCTGTTGGTGTGCTCACTGTGCTGTGTGTGTCTGTAACCCTCCCCTCCCCGTTCTTCTCAATGTAGACACGTGATTGGTCAAGAGTGAGGCTTTAACAGAAAAAGACGAACCCCCCCCCCCCCAAAAAAAACGTCTCGCAGTCAGGAGCCGGCTCCCGTTGTTCACTTCAAAGAGCTGGCTCTTAGAGCCGGATCGTTCGCGACCGACACATCACTATGGCTTATATTTTCGAGCTCTTCCCCAGTCTGGTCAGAACTGAAGAAGCCTTTCGGAGGAGAGGTTAAACGTCTTCAAGAATTTCTACCAGTCCAGTTGTCTTACGGATCAAGCTTTGGATTACCATGACCTGGATGACTGAGAACCTTCACATACATTAAATCTCCTGTTTATTTTCCTCAAGTTTCTTCTTTGCAATAATAATTGTGTGATTAACTGCAGCTCAACAATCATCAGCTCCCACTTCAAAGCAGTACACTCAGATAATACAGTCAGAGTTGCCATATTTCCCTGTACACAAAAAAGCAGTGTATGTAGCATGACAGGAAATGGGTGATATGACTGACATAGAGATTGCACTGCCAACTAGCTACCTTCAGGATGAGGAAAGTGCTTCTGCTTCTCAAACACATACAGTGATGTGTCTTGTTTTTGTGCTTGTGATGAAGGATGCTCAATGCGATGAGGTACTATAACTTTAATGAATTATTAACTGAGGTTACTAAAAGCATGTAATTAGCAGGGAAGGCAAACTCCACTCATACACGCTGGGACTGCAGTGACTTTGTCTGCACGTTCCGTAGACCAATCACAGTCAGTCTTGTTCAACAGCCAATAGGAACGCTTAATGCTGCAACAATGTAGCTGGGCAACCATACTGATATTCTGTGAGAATATCAAAAGATGCACAGAAGCACTTGATTTCTTTAGGACATACTAGTTTTTGTACTGATATAGTAAAATTGATGTTTTATTGGGAAAGAAGGAGTGGAGAGAAGAGTATTGTTTTTCCCTTGTCTTCTTACATCATGATACACCCCTGGTATAGGCCTGATCAAAGTATGCCATGAGAAAAGGACATCTTTACAGCTATTTCCTCACAAATCTGCTTCATCTCAGCTCTGCACAGGCCAGACTCTAACTCCAGACCAACAGCAAGGTCTTCATCATGCACATTTGTTTTGATGCGTGCTCTCTGGAATACACGCAGAAACAGACACACACTCACAGCTTACACATACAGGGATTTCTTTTAAACAACCTTAGAGTTGTTCATCATTTAAGAATATACACATCTGTGCTTGGTACATAAATGTACACGTGTTTGTTCATTTGGAAGTCCCTGATTGTTTCTGCAATCCATGCATCCACAGAACTCAAACAGTGACAGGGGCACAATAGTAGGATATCAGTTATACTAGTACGGATGTTGTATTAAAATAGAAAGGCTGAAAGCCTCCAGGTAATAATAACACGCTACCCCCAAGGTGCACCTGGCTCTTAAAGGGAATGAGAACTGACACTCTGATTGGTTTGATTTATGTTACCCTCTAAAGCAAACCTATGAATAATCAAGGGACTTAATCCAACTGCTTTGGGCCAAGTGCCTCTCTGAGCACCCTGATTGTGCTCTGCTTTACAAGCAAAATCTGGCCAAATGCACCCTAGTTTGCTTTGCGCCATGCACTTCAGACCGTGTTCTAGATTATTTAAATAAGGTCCCTTGGAGTTCAGTGTTCTCACTCTAAACTTCCTGTATGCACAATATTGTTTCAGCTTTTTCAATATTCTCTGGTTTTAGGGCAATTTGCAAATGTTCCTAGAGAAGTGGTCTTAGAAAAGGTTGGATGTTGACTGTGGACTCACTGGGGGACTTCAGTACTCTTGTGGGAGATTATGGATACACCGTAAGGGTGGTGATTAGCAGTTCATCTACATTCCAACCCTGAAATATGGTCATGTGTGAAGATTTGCACATTCTGAAGTGAGTCAATGGGAAAATCAGAAGTAACTTGGTGTTTATTTGTTAAAACTGTCCTGGAATACAACAGATCAATATTTTCATACATTGCTAAATACAGATGTAATAACCTGATGAATATCAGTATTATTATCCTTATTATTTTTTTGATAAAGCACAAGAGTGTCTTTTATTGATATAATGCCTGCTTGTATTTTCAGTTGTCATATTGAAATGATATAAAACTAACGGAACTTTAAGAAGGCATAGATAATTATTATGTTGAACTTCATTAATAATTTACTGTTGAAATATTTACATTTCATGTGTTTAAATATTCTAAACGTTTTAAAATACTTCTGCGACGTTGTGTTCACATTAGTGAGTTAATGACCTGGAAGTGTTAGTTCAGGTGACCTTGTGCAGGAGACAAGAAGCAGGAAGTGGAAGGAGAAGAACTCAGATGCAGCGGAGTGGTAGACTGTAGACTCGCTGGAATTAATACCGGCCTTGGCTCAGTTATCCTGTTCTTTATCCTCCTACTGGACTGTGACAGTTGCCGGTTACCACACTGTGCTTCACGTGTGTTTTGTCACTGTTTGCTGCCAACGGAGTGTGTGTTTCTCAGCTGAAAAGGAAGCTAGCTGAGTTAGCGTCACCGCCGCCATCAGAGGAGAGACGAGGGTTGCTGATCTTTTCCCTGTGCCGTCGACAGTAGAGACCGCAGGCGCAAGGAGTTTCAGCGGATGTCACTGATGCCGAGGCTGGGTGAAGAGTACGCCATCTTCCTCCTGAGGGGTGTGTGGTATTACCTGGCTGTCTATTGCTGCTGTGCCGTTTGAGACTGAGGAATACATGAGGGATTTGTGCATGGTAGGAGTTGTTTCCATACCACAAAAAGGAGGTACAGCTGCTGTGTTCTCCGTGAGCTCCAACATTAAAGCGCGCCAACAAAACTAAATGCAAGCTTGCTAAACAAACAGTTAAAAGAGTACACTCAGGTTCAAACAGACTAAAGAACCTTTTAAAAAATATATTTTATTTTCTCACTTTGGTGTTCCCTTCTTCTAAGTGTTTCTGAATTTCCTGTGAAACATTTTAAATTCTGCTAATACATATGCAAAACTGAGATACCTTGTTGTGTTGTTTGTTGCTGCATGCTTTAAAGTTGATAAGGATTTTGTTTACATTACATTAAGGTAATATGCCTAGCTTTCCTGGTAGCCTCTCAAGGATATTTTCAGAAGAGTGAGAGTCATACTTAACCCTGGACAGTTATTTTACAATGGGATGTCTCTTTCACCACTAGATTGTTTTGAGCTTAAAGGGTATATACTTTACTATTTAGGTACATAAAGTGTGTTATATTTAGTGAGCTGTGGTGAAGGGGTTACACCAACTGTATAAAATATGGACGTAGTATCCGTGACGTCACCCATTTGTTTCTGAAGAGCTGCTTTGAGGCCAATCGGCGGCGGCAGCCATATTGCTGCTGTTGAGCCAGTGTGACGTAAAGAGGCAGAGTTTGAGCCTCCTCACCAACAGCTACAGTGTTCCCGCAGGAAGCTGTGCATCTCATTGGAAGACTCATAATCTTAATATTTTCAAAATTGTCCCATTAGAAAAAAATTCACCCCCTTACAGTGTGTGCCGATCGAGAAATGAGCTATCCAGGCTACACTCCTCTTTTGTACCAGGCTGTAAACATGTTTATTTCTGCTGTAAAGATCGGCTTTTTCCCATTCATGTGTATGTGACTTCTGGTACTTTCGGAGCCAGCCTCAAGCGGATTCTCGATGAACTGCAGTTTTTAGCACTTCTGCATTGGACTCATATATTTAGACAGGAGGTTGCGGCTTGGGTTACACAGATAAAAGCCCTGCATTAAGACAAAGGGTTAGCTGTAGTTTTCAAGTGATTTGGTGAACTGTTTGCAGTCTTGAGCATAAACATGAAACTGCATCAAGAAGCACACACCAAGATACGTACAGTATTTGCTCTGGCCTTTAAAGCACTTTTTTTGAGAATAACATCATCTATAAATCAACCATGGCTGTTCTGGTTTTGGGACTGAAAGAATAAGCAAAAAATAAATTAAAAAAAAGACATAAACAAAAAGACACAAACATAATCCTTTAATGCTAAGACACTGTTTTTATTGTATTTATCACTTTTGATTTACCTTTATATGGGCTGTTATTTTTTTAGAATGTTACTGATTTTTATGATATTTTACTGAAGGCCTTACAGGTGCTGAGAAAAACAAGTCTTTCCCAATGTAAGAATCTATTTGAGATCATTTTATTCTGCTCTCTTCCTCTGTCCCAGCTTGTTTTGCTCTCTCCCTTTTCTCGGCACAGGCTCTAGTGTAGTAAAGGGATGAAGTTAAGTGGAACTGTCTCAGAGGGGCAGTCGTAATTAATGACACTGGCACTGATGCCTTGTGGCTGTCAGTGAGCAGCCATGGTGCTTAGGTGCTTGGTGGAACAGACCTCGATTCCTTGTCCAGAAAGTTAGAGACTCACTCAGCTTCATTCTTCAGTTTAGAAGCAGTGTTGTGACTGCTGGTCATGCTCAGTGTGAACACTGTTGGTGAATCTGGTTAAATAAAGTGCTAGACTCATTCTAGAGAGCAGCTTAAATGTGATTAAGAGGAAAGTGACAGCATAGGCCATTTCTTAATAAATAGTCTATGGTTTGTTAGTTTATATTCACAGAAGAAGGAATAAAATAGTCTGCTTTCCCAGCAAGAAAGTATAGATGTTACAAGTTACATTAGAAATGACTGTTCTATTAAGGGTCCAAATATAAGTCAAGATGAAGTGACAGTGGATAATATGAGGATCCTCCAAAATTAAGGAACTACATGAAATTCAGTAAGAATTGATTTAAAACTATTGCTATATTTTATATTATACATGTAAAACTACTGTTAGTCTCAATATTATGCATGTTTAATACAAATTAAATGCAAAATTTAAATTTGCAAAGGGGATTTTGGACTACTGAGCCACAGCCTAGTTCTTTTTCTCCTTGGCTAAGTGCTTCTGACGTCTCTGGTTCAGGAGTGGCCTGATATTAGTATTACAACACTTACAGCCTCTTTCCTGAAGATGTGGGATTGTGGCTCTTGATATACTGCTGTAGTCCACTCCTTGTGAAGCTCTCCCAAGTTCTTGTATCGACTTGACAAACCTCTCAAGTCACCTTTTCCAGCTACACTTCTAGTCATCTTTTCATTAACATTATTCGATACAGCCAGCCTTTTTCAGAAAGTACCTTCTGTGGCTGACCTTCCTCCTTGTGAAGGGTGTCAATGATTGTCCTCTGGACAACTGTGAAATCAGTTGACCCAACGATTGTGGTTGCATGTTCTGAAGAAGACTATGAAATAAATAGTGTTAATACTGTGACTCAGTGTCAAAATTACTTAATTTTTTTTGTTGCAGTATTTCTCAATTGCTAAAACACATTTCTTGACATCCCCCACACTTTTCTCAACACTATAAGCACAAAACTCAATTTTCAAACTACATTCACCAAACCTCTGACTCTTCCTGCAAAACCAAACAATGTTGTCAGATCATACCCCAAGTCAATCAACATTGAAAACAATACTGATCATTCGTTACGCACTACATGAAAAAATTGAAAACACAATGCTCAGGACATGAAGCTGTAGAAACAATGTTTATTGTTCACAGTAGGCTAAATTAATTTTGTACAAAAAAATCCTCTTTGCATTTAGCACCTGTATACAGTAAAATTGAAATCAAAACAAATATAAATGAGAAGCACGTTACAGTGTAATCCACAAAATCAAACTGAAGAGCTTACAGTATCTACACTCATTCAGCCACAGCATCAGGTCTATGTGCTGGGTCTGGCCACAGGACTTCATCCACCTCACAGGCCACATTCTTCCTGGCCAGGCAACAGGGGAAAAAAAACCCTGGTGTGCCGGATCCAGGGTTATATCGGTTTCCTCACATCATTAGCCACAAGTGTGATCATTTTGACTGGTTGTGTTTAAGCTGTAACACCTGTGCTTCAAATGTGTTGAACTTTTGCTTCCTGTGCTTACCATCATGCAACACAAGTGCATCACAGTGCAACATGTGTTTTAGTGAGTGAGAATGTGTTTGCAAGTTGTGTCTAATAGGTCAAAAGTGCTTATGGTTTTACCAAAAGAGTGACTGATTCAATACATGGTTCAGGCCGCTAAGGAATTTGGTTCAGACAATAGCGTTAAGTGTTTTACCAATTGAGAAATATTGTAATATGTGTATTTTTATTTTTTAAGGCCACAAATATCAGAATTGCATAGAAAAATGCTTTAAACATTTTATTTGTCATGCAATGGGTCTTGAAAATGTTCATTTTTAACTTATTGAGATGCACTGTAGATGTGAAGCACATGCAGAATATGTTATGTATGCAGAAGCATGTGTGTGGGTGTGGTAGATTACTAATGGCTTGCATGACAACCAAACCCAGAAACATTTAAAAGATAAAACAAAACCATTAAAACAAAATAAATATCCGAGTTTGTGTGAAATGCGCACAAATGTAGTTATAGAATAATTAATTATTTTTTTATTTTAATTAGATTTCAATTTATACATTTTTGATAGCAAAGAGTTTCTCAAAGGAAGATAGATATTTGAAGCCTCCATTATGTATTAGTTTAACATTATTCTTACTGGATCTTTATAGCAATTTTTTTTTTCAATCTATTAAGAATAGTACGAAATGAAGAAATGTGTTATGCATGCATGTGCGCCGTAGAGACCATGCATAATACTAACACAAGTGGATCTAAAGTTGATAAAAGTTGCTGTAAAGTCTTCCTGTTAGTTAAAAAAAAAAGTCTACAGGGTACTTTTAAGAACAAAGCAAAGAGCTGGACTTCCTTCTGGACTGAATCTAAACAGTGAGCTTGGCATGAAAGATGACGTTTGACAAATCTTTGAGGCCTACAGAGGAGTTTGAATTCAACTTTCCAATGTCATAAAGGTGAACTGATTCAACCAATCAACATTATTTAAAAAAAAACTTAATTATACCATTACAATATTTTATCCCCTACCCTTCATCCAATTAATTACCTTTTTCACCACAGGCTTCTCTTATCCATGCCCTTCCTTCTCCTTCACGTGTAATCTACCCATGGTTCATGTCTCCAGTGTCTCTGAGAAGCGAAGAGGATGGACGTGTCCACGGAAAAGTAAGGAGACGTCAAGATAAGCTATAGCACGATGAGTGTGGAGAGAGATTAGGACCAGAAATTAGTCCACCTCCATGCTGGATGTAAGGCCTCCTGTGGCAGAAACTATATCCCTATATGGGAAGATAAGCATGAGGTCCAGTGACAGCTGGAAGTCTTATCAGTTTAGTATCGAATGATAATGTGAGGATAGTTTTTGACTATGTCAGACAGACAGCTGTCAACCATGGGTTTTGGGGGAAATTTAAATCTGACTTCTTATACATTAATAACTTGTCTTTGCAGATTAAAGATACAGTGATGAATGCAGGTGAGAGAACAAAAATACTTGAATGACCAATGCTCAAACAATTTGTGGTATTCCCAGATGTTCTAGGTTAGTACAAGAAGTGTGTTGATTATGTTTGTGAATTTATATCAATAACCTGGATGCATGTGTTGTGTTTTAACTAATAAGTTAATGATGACTTGATTCAAACAGAAGGACTTGAACACAAATTAGCTTTCCACCAGCCTGACATCCCTCCTTCTCGGACCTCCTTGGTCTTTGTACTATACCACGTGAATCCCCCCTTTGCTCCTGTCATAATTACAAACGCTAGAGCCTGCCGCCTCAAATAAATTGGAGTATGTGTGCTGATAACCTGCTTGAACAGATAACTGTTACATCTAATCACTGGATGGTCAGGCATAGATGTGGTGTGGACTTCCTGTGTTGCTTTTTATTACATTCAGTTCCTACACTTGTGGATTGACCAGTTCCCCCTTCCTGCAGGTTTCTGAGTTTCACTGTTTTCTGAAACAGAAATGGATGTCTGCACTCTATTAAGGCCAACATTGAATCTGCAAACATAATCCCTCACCTGCTTCTGACCTGCACACACTGAAAGGTACATTCTTTGGATGAAGCAACAAAGCTCACGGCACTTCTTGCTTTTTTTTTTTGCCACTGTGATGATTGAGTGAGGGGGAAAATTTGACAGGAAATTTTCAGTACAGTTTATCGGTTTTGGCTTCAATTCACGTTGCACATTTACTGTATATAGCTTTTTTTGTCACAGTACTTAAGATCTGCATCATAATCACATTTTCTCAGATTGATCATGGCATCAAGTCTGAATGCAAGGCTGTGATCTAACCCATGGAAGTAATTGATGTTCAGAGTCTCGCTCAATGACAGTATATGCTGTAGGCAAGAGGAGCTGGGGATCACTGCTGACCCTGCAGTTAGTGGAGTATTGCAGCTTTCATTCATGTGTCAGGACAGAAGGTCAGTGAAGATGTCAGAGAGTTCCATTCAAATCCTAATGTGATACAAAACATCAATAGATAAGTTGACTGTATGTGTCCTGCCATGTGGACGCCACATGTCAAATATAATAACACGGGAAGTGACTAATAACCCTGATACTAGAATGGATGCAGACGCCCTTGAAAAGTAGGTCATTCAGAAAGTCATCGGTACTTTGTGTTATTAAACAGCATGGGTGCTGGGATTGTGGGGGGATATTAAATGGGGAGTAAAATAGAGGGACAGAGTGGGAGACATATGGTGCTGTAACAGTAACAGAAGGGACGTGCAAGAGCTGTAGCTTGCGGATGTGAGGAAAGATGCAGGGTCAGCAGTGGACCTCACACATATAAACACGCGAACCACACACAATAAAATAACAGCGAAATGCTACATGTCATACAATACACAACACAAAGACACAATATGATATATCATATGATATGAAATGATATATTATTTCAATATGACTTGATATGACATAAATAAGGATAAAAAAAATGGCATAATATGATATAATGGGATTTGATGTGATTTGATACAGAACAATATATGGTACAGTGAGGTGAGGTACCATATATTTCAGAGACCATTTGAAACCATACAATACAAAATGATTCAATAAGATATAATATGATACGATACTATGCAATAGGACACAAAATGTCACGACCCACCTGACACGACTTGGCATGACTTGATGTGGCACGTCACGTCACGTCATGATACGATACATAAAAATAAATCAAAACAATATCATACGGTACACTATGCTAAAAGGACATATAACACAGACAATACAAAATTCAATACAATTCAATACAAAATTATACAATACAGTACAGTACAGGATACCAGATTTTACCATATGATACCATACAATACAAAAAGTTATGATACAATGTAAAACTGTATGATACCATATGATGCTATACAATACATTACAATACCGGATGGTACTATATGATACAGTCCACTTTAATGTCTGTAATGTTCTCTCAGGGAAATGTGCCTTGGACTCTAGAGCAGGTAACGTTTAGACTTTAATTAAAGAATAACTCAGAGCGGGGGGGTTCAGGATCAGGGACATACTGCAGTTCTGGGAACAGAAAACTTAATGGGTATTGTTTGGCCTGCTTATTTGAGCCAAAATGTATGCTATGGAACTCATAGAACACATGGACATACATTTCTCTCTATACTCATCTTTTTTAAAGTTTGTATTCATTGTAAAACAGTCTGATGATGTCTGTATATCAGATGCATCAACCCGAACTGATTCCCAGTCTCAGTAAATACAACATACAGGCAATGGTACCAATATTCCAACATTGAAACAAATGTGTAGGTTCAGATACATAACCAACAGTGTGTTTATTCCGAAGCCCCAAAATTATTAGAACTATCTTTATACTGTAAATGTAGGGAATGATTATAGTCTATCATAATACGTTTTATGTAACCTATTCCTGTTCTAGTCCTGAACATGGTGTCTTAGATTACTCAAGCTAAAGAAGAAATAGAAAACATCAGACTATGAAAACTCATAATCTTAGCTTCATGGAGAATATGGAGAGTATGTGGCCCACCTTAACTTTTACATAATTTCAGATAATGAGAGGAAAAGAATGAAACTGAAAACAGGCCAGAGATTCAAGAGGAGGCACAACTTTTAATTGTTTTAATGTCTCCATGGAACTGTTTGATCTGTGTGTCCAAAGTGCCCACGGGTATTGCAATCTCAGTTAAATTTTGCTGCAGTCTTTTATGTTGGAGGAGCTTAAACAACTTTGACCATCAGATCTGTACTCTCAGTTAATGTCCATACAGTCAAAGCATGACAGGGAGTATATGAAAACTTGTTATATCAAAGAGATTAGCTTTGCCTTTGAATTTATGGGTCTTTATTACTTTTGGGTAATATATATGGCTTTTTTACCTAGCTTTTCTCTTTCTTCTATGTTAAATTATATATATATATATATATATATATATATATATATATATATATATATATATTTTTTTTTTTTTTTTTTTTACTGATCTGGAATGGAAAAAAAAGTCTTTGTCATTGGTGGGAAAAAAAGCAATCCTAAAACAATAAGGCTTAAGTACAACTCAGTAGCTGTTCTCCCACCGTACTCTTCATATTTAGGAAGAACAAGTGAAGGGGTGTTGTTAGACAATGCCAGTGCAAACCTGCAGTGCAAATATCACCATGTCTCACCACAGATGGACGAATCAGACTGCTTCTTTGACAGCATATCTGTCATTTTATGATACATTTGTTGCACCAGTCCAAAATTTGTCTGTTCGAGGATAGAACTATAAGTCAGATGGCATTTCACAGAAGGATGCCATTATTCCAGAGGGATTAATCACTGACATACCCTTCACCTGAGACCTTTCTATGTGAGGACCTCAATCCTAGATTGAATGAGAATCTACACCAAGACAAGAGTAATCCTGTGGACAGAGAGCTGTGGATATTCACTCACCTGAGACAACCATTTTTATTTATTTTGCGGCAGCCTGCCTTTCTGCAAGCCAGGATGGCACTGAAAAGCTAATGGAAATCAAATACCATCTATTGCAAATCTGCCATGAGTTTCTGGAGTAAGAATGTCTTGACGCCATGAGTGGCAAACTCTGTTATTTGAAAACTTTATTGCAGTATTATGTGCTGCCAGGTATGTCCCACACAGGGTTGAGATACTTGAAAATACAAAAAAAGGCGTGTTCAGCTTCACAGAGACAGCTTTTCTAGAGAATAAGCAAATACAATTGACATTGATTTCAGCAGATGCAACAAAAAGGAGGCTTATAAACGCGTGTTTTTGATCGACAAGACAATAAAAACACGAAATCTGTATTTCTCATTTGGTTCTGTCAATCAATGCTGGTTTCTCGTAATGATAAAGTTACTATTTCAAATGAAGTCGCACTTGTATGTGTCACTCTAAAGGGCTTAGATGAATAATGCATGTTGATGTTAACAGTAGATGCCTGGTATGAAACTCCAGCATGCACATAAGACCTGCTTTTACAATTAAAACATATTCCTTCCCTCGAGCATGAGAAGCTACAGCTCCATGACTGACAACTCATTGCAGAGATCTGATTGTTTTATTTTCTCACAACATCTTCTAGTTTGCCTCAGTGAACAAAAAACAACAACAGAGTCGTATGTTTGAGGTATACGTGCCTATATCACCAACAGCTCAGCTTTTTGATGCAACCTGTGTAACGCACACTTGTTCTGCTACACTGCATTGAAAAACAGCTCAGAGTCATTCATAGCATACGCTTCATATCAACATAAATAAATGCAGGGAACAGAAGTAAATTGGTTTAAAAATGATTTCAAATATTTGTAGCGCTTTCTGTACCTTGTCTACTAGGTAGTGCCCTAGGTACGTAAACTTTAATTCTCTTTATGAAGTTAGTTAACGCTTTTTCCTTTATTAATGCACACTCACCTGTGTTACTCTGTCTCTTAAAGCTGAACCTTAAAGCTGACTTTAAACCTTGTGTGACATATTCTAACTTCAGGTTCCTTACCATGAATCACTAGACAACTTTGTCTTAATAAATTAACTGCCACATTTATTAGCACGCACGCCTGCATGCACACACGCATGCACACATGCACGCACGCACGCACGCACACACGCACACACACACACACACACACACACACACACACACACACTTAAAGATTAATATTCACCAAAAAAATATTATTGAACACCTTAAAGAGCTCTTGTAGTAACTTTAAGTATTGGTAAATAATCTTGTGGGCCCACACACACTCACACACAAGCTGGCAATAAGAAAATAAAGCAATGATTAGAAAACGTTGTAGGCCTGATTGAAGATGACGAGCGTTACGGCCGTATGTAGCTGGATCGATTCACTTTAGTTGATAGACACACAGGTAGATACTCACAGTGTCCTAGTTCAGGCAATATGAATCCAAAGAAGTGCACCTCGATGCTAGCAGGACACGTGGGCGGGATGATGATGAGCTGATGGCGGGTAGATGGCAGACAGGCAGCATGCAGGACAACCAAGGACCCTCGACAGCGGAAATCTTCTCCCCACTCAGACCTCTCCAAGATCAGAAGACCACTGCTCTCCTTCCCAGAAAGTCCGACAGCAACATACAAAGCACTTCTCCGAGCTGAGGGGATGACAACTCTCCTGGAATCGGACTATGGCGGCGGACAATGAGGAGGAAAAATCTTCTATTTCCCGTTGTCTAAGCTGAGCAACTCACTGCAACTTACGCTCACCACAGACACAAGTCCGTTTCTCACCTCTGCAGTTGGAAAAAAACACCTCCAAAGTCTCTCTGACCAAGCTGGACAGAAAAGCTCTCTTTCTTTAGTTACTTATCTCTTTCTGAGATCCCACCCCCACATCCAATCAGCAAACAGAAAACTTAACTGGAGATATTAATAAAAAATTAGATACATGAAAATAAAACAGCATAGGTTGCACTCTGTTTTCACCTCATCGCTAAGTGCACTGCAGACAAACTACTTAAAGGGCCAGTACAACGTTATACTAAAGGAACATAACAAGAACATACTTCTTTTTAACTACTTTTTATGAACCTATATACATTTTTATTTTATTTTATCTCATTTAAGCAGAGAACCGGTGGTTTTAAATGTTTATGTGTAGCTTAAATTACAGGGCCACATGTTACATACAGTCTCAAGTGATTTAGAAAAGCAGAGAAATTTTGCAAAGCACGAAAAGGACCAAAATGCAAACAGAGAGTGCAGCTGGCTGTCTTTGATGATGTATGGATGAAATTAGCTCTCAGGGCTCTCAGGTGGACGGGAGGTTGCACGGTTCAGGTCTAAGTTCAGATTACAGACGCAGCAACTAAAACAACAGCCAAGATTGAAACAAGGCAGCAATGATTGCCTTGTTTTCTTGAAAAGGAACAAGGGACTCTGCAGGTGTGTGCTGTAGGTAACTGATGATGACTCTGGGAACAGGTAAGGATATTAATAAGGTGGTCTGATGAATAGGAGAAGGAAGGAAATGGTGCTTCATGATTTTGAGTAAGTGGGAATGTGGCTGAAGAAGGGGATAGTAACCAGTCTGCACAACACACTCGTTCAGCCTCCTGTGCTATAGGCAGAACAATTAAGGCCTAATTTAAATTAAAAGGATCTCTTCAACTTTGTCTTGGCTTGCACCCTTTTTATTCCATCTCCTCAGTTGGTACTTATTTAATCTTTGAGCTCTATCACATTAATCAGCTAAGCCTGTCAGTATGATTCCTGAACAGGCTCAGAAGGTCAAAATCTGACTGAAGCTTTATCTCAAATATCCCTGTATTTCTCCCATTATTGCACTTACCCTACCTGGCTTCTGCAATACTGGAGATATTTGCCATAGGTGTTCTCACTCCAAGCACACTTTTGTATCTTGGCTCAATACGTTTTATGGGAACTTTAAGCTTTTAAAATAGCTGACAAGAGACCCTTTTTCTCCTTCGGTGGAGCCTCGTGAAAGGTAGCAACAAAGATTATTGTTCCATCTTAGTTCATATTTCTCCACTTGTATCAAATCAAAGCTCTACCATTTGTATTTTCTGAATAGTCTAGTTTTAGAAGAGTATACTGCATTGTAACTGTTTTGTGTTATGCACACAGGGGATATGGATGTAGTAAGGCTGGATGTCTGCATCCTGTGAGCTGCAGGGTTAGGTTTAGAAAACCAAAAACAGGTTTGAGAAAGATTGTGGATTTCATTAGTGACTCAATAAAACTATAGTGCCTCATGCTTAAGTCAGAACATATTTTTTTGTGTTGAATCAAAAACATGCTCTTTCCTTAACACAATTCTGAGCTTTTAAATTCAAGGTTCACAGAACTTTTACATTAGCTTAATGCAGCATCTAGATTGGCATTTTGAGCCTTTTACATTTAATTAAATAAACTCAACACTACTGTGTAACAATATATTCTCCATTTTATTGACCATAAAACAGAATACACATTTTAAATGTATCTGTAGAGTAAAATGTTACCCTTTTATGTGAAACATGATGTCTTTGAAAACACTTCAGTCATGTGGTCAAATCGAAGCAAATCTAAGTGACCGTGTGAAGTTATTCAAGTGTAAAACATCTCTGGGCATGACATGTCTGTCTCCAGTGACTATGTGGACAATCAATCACTGGATATGGATCATAATCTACGCCTGAGTCTGCTTGAATAAGCACACACTCTCACAAAATACAGATAGTCATATAAAACAGTTAAACATCCTAACTTGTTTTTGCTAAAGTGGTGAAATGACTATGACTATGATTTGAGACAGATAAGGCTGTATGTTACAGACCATAATCTATGGTCTTTAAAGAAGAAATATCCAATAGACAAGCCAAAGGAATGCTTATAAGGCCAAGTAAATACACTGAGGACATTTGGCAGTATAAAGGACAAGGGCTTATAATGAGATTAGGTGATGGAATCTTAACAAAACACTGAATATTATCATGGGAAGATATCCAACAGGTTTTGATGAATACTGACAGAAAAAGTCAAGCATATTTGAGCCAAATGTATGGGAGTATGGTTCAGAGAAAGAGAAAAAGAGGGAGGGAGAGAAAATAAATTACATTGGACGAGTGGAGAGTGGACAGCAGCAACTTCCAGTGGCAGCTTCAGTGTTGTAGAGTCACCAAACCTCGAGTTCGAGTCGAGTCCTCAGTGTTCGAGTTCGAGTCCGAATCTGAGTAGCCAGAGAAAAATCTGAGTCAAGTCCTCATTATGTGAGTCCGAGTCCAAGTCGTGTCCTCATTGGTTACATTATTTATTACAAGGAGGGCAGCTGCTCAGTCAGTCAATCCAAACTATTGACCGTTTAAAGCTGGACTGACTCTGTGGGACCTTTTTGATGTGTAGAATAGATTAGAATAGATTTTAAGATTATTTTATCGGTTTTTAAATCTCTTAATGGTCTTGGCCCTTCTTATTTATCAGATTTGCTTTTATCATATGAGCCAGTGAGAGCCCTCAGGTCTTCAGGTAGTGGACTTTTGATTGCACCAAACGTAAAAACTAAGACCCACGGTGAGGAAGCTTTTTATTATCACAGCCCAAGCCTGTGGAACACCCTGCCTGAGGATCTGAGGGCTGCCCAGAGCATAAATATTTTTAAAGGCAAACTCAAGACCGACCTTTTTAGTCCCACTTTTAACTAAGTTTTATTTGTATTCTTAATAGTACTTTTTTATTTTTTTTATTTATTTATTATCTATTTCAAATTTTGTCACTTTTATTCTACTTTATTTATTTATGTACTTATTTATTTATTTTAAGTCTTGCATCTTAAGTTCATTTAATGGTTTAATAGTTTAGTCTTTTATTATCTTCGAAATGTATTTTACTTTGTTGATTTTCATTTCCTGTGTTTAGTTTTAACATCTTATTTTACCTCCAGCATTTCCTCATTGAGATATCATGAGAGAGTTTCCTCAGTTCGTTCAGCAACTTCTTTTTTATTTTTTATTTTATTTTTATTGTTTTTATTACTGTTGTTGCATATTGTGTTCTTAACCTTAGGATTGTGGGTGGGTTTGGGGTCGGGGCTGGGATCTTTTTCTTACTTTATTCTATTTTAAATTGTTTTTATGTACAGCACTTTGTGTTACAATGTCATTGTATGAAAAGCGCTTTATAAATAAAGTCTGATTGATTGATAGAAAACACATTTATTTCATTAATATTAGTATTAAAGCTATTTCTATCATTTTATGTAAATAAACATTTTACTTTATGTAATTTATTTGTTGTTGTTTATATTAAGGTCAATGTCATGTGCGTTATTATTATTTCATTTTTCTCATTTTGATAGTTTTGCTCCTGGATAGGCAGGCAAGGGACCGACACCGGGAAAAGTAAATGTGTTTATTACCAGAAGCACGAGGACGCTACAGGTTGATTTGTGAGAAACCTTTTCAGTTTAATAAGACTTCTGAGAAGCTGCAGTTATTCCTGGACATTTAAAATGTGTTTGATCCTGTACGATCCGCTCTCCCCGTGCGCCGTGGCCGGTTTGATTTTCTGTTTAGATTTTAAACTGCCATTGCAATGAGATTCTAACGCAAATTTGTGAATGAAGTCACAACGCTGTGTGCTGTGGGTAAATGCACACTGCGCTTCTGTTGATGAGGGGACGTGCTCAGAGATTCTGCTGGACTGAGATCACTGCTGGTGTCCAATAAACTCAGCCCAAACACTATTAGTCAGAATTTAACCAACCAATCAACTTAGAGCCAATGGTTTAGTTACTTTAGTCGCTAATATTACCGTTAGCATGCTAACACAATAAAGTGATGAACAGTCTCAAGGAACTTTAGCATCTCTCTCACTTCTCTGGGTTCATCCTGGACAGAAGTCTGTTACAGTTTAAGCTTGTCTCTTTCCTTTCCTTCATGGGTCTCTTAAATATCCAACATGTTGCTCTGCTCTCGCTGCATTTACTGTGAAATATGTGAAAGAAAAACGCACGGCTGGTAGTGTATTTTAATCCTGGCAGACGTCACGTGAACACGCAGCCCCTCGTGCCAGCCCTCGCTCTGAACGGAATACATTTTATGAAACATACAAAATCTGACATGAACATTAAAACAGTCTGTATCAATATATAAGCAGAATCCTCCTCTCTATCATTCGAGTCCTTATGCAGTCAATGCTCGAATCCAAGTCCGAGTCATCATCTTGAATCCAAGTCGAGTTACAAATCCAACAAAACGGTACTCGAGTCAGACTCGAGTACTACAGCACTGGGCCTCTGATAGAAAGAGCAGAGGATTTTAGAGGAAGAAGGATTTAGTTTGACTTCTTGAAGGATGTGGGCTTAGTACAAATTAAAGAAAATAGTCGGTGCATGCAGAAAGGTTGTGAAGCAAGTTTTTTTCTGAAGGGTTGGGAGTGCAGTATGGTAAACTGTGAGGAGGGTTGAGAAATTGGAAAACCTATTGCACACGACAAGATGGGATATTCTGGATATGGAGTAGAAATAAAGATGGCAAAGTAAATGTGGTTGTGGAAAACAACTGGTTATCAACCCTGCAAGAGACAGAAAGCATCATATCAGTCTAGACTGACATTTACATAAGCCACAGACAGTTCATGTTGAGGTAATCCCCATTTAGATGTTTACTTAATGGAAATAGAACTGTCCTTAACCAATGAGTCGTACCTCTTAGGGGCCTTCAAACACATATGTCTGTTGGAGTATATTTTAAGATGTCCTGTGGCTTAACCGTTTAATCCAGTTAAATTTGTACTTTTCAGATTATTAAATCCACAGTGAGGAATGTCAGCTGAGTGTACAAGGTCAGCAAAATGTAAATGTGATTATCAAATGACAGCGTCACAAGCTTTAACTCTTACGTCCGGCACAAGCACCACAGAGAAAGAAGTGCCTTGTGTATCCAGGCTCTTTTAATCTCTGTGTGCAGCCTTTAAGTTTAACAATTGTGAGACTGTGCTGGACTGAGTGAGGAGTCATGGCTATAATGGACAGGAGACACAGGGAAACAACACTGCAGGGATGGAGAAAACTTTGCCATCCTTTCATCCGGCTAGTATTAAACAAAGAAGAACAAGAAACTTTCACAACCTTCAGATAGAAAACATCATTGTGTTGCATCAAAGTGTTGGTGACCCTCTTGCAACTTTTTGGGATGGGAAACTCTTTATTGATTTTTTCAGGGGCTCACTGTCTGGCTATCCTGCTTGGCGGACAAACTGGCTCCAATCAAATGAATGGGCTGTGTTTGACTCAGACATTTTATGTGTACAGTACAAAGTTACCGTTGTTAGCCTGCACATGTATAATGAATATAATCTTCTGCTTGCTGAGGGCTCCACGTGAAACAGCAGGGGGCCTTAAAAGCAATTAGGATTTATTTTGGCAGAGCAGAAATCTTTATAAAGTGTCACCCAGTAGGATTTTAACTTGCAGCTTTAAGAACTTTAAAATCCTTTAAAAATCAGAATGGTGGAACCGTGCTCATGTGCTCATTTCTCCCCTAGGTTCAAACCAACACCACAATTTAAAATGCCTCATCTGTCTGTGTATGTACTGTATGTACAGCATCATACATGACACTGATTTATATGATTACATTACTGGAAAAGTCTTGTTTTTATATTGCATGAATAATACATGTTGATAGTGGTGAAATTATTCCTGCTGCCATCTTCCCAACATTAAAAATGTGTTTATGGAAATATAGCAGGTGTTCTTCAGGAGACACACGCACATCCATAAATTAAATGCAGCTGCCGCTTGACAAAAAATATGCAGGAAAGATAATGGTCCTAGTTCGTTCTCTGTCATGTGTTGGTGACAACATTTCAACAACAATGTGCCAAATAACTTTGACTGATTGCATCAAATGAGTATCACATCTGCATCACATTCAAAGCATAAGTAGAAAACATTCTTATCATAACAGAGAGTGACATTTTCTGCTCATGGCACTGCTCAGAAATATGAAAGCCCTAACGAGAGTCATAATTCCCTGCTGCACCAAAAAAATGTAATTAGTTGTGTTTTGAGGTCTAAGGCATTAAATCCTCACTTCTGCAGATTAATTTTTTTCCTCATTTGAATAAGAATGAGTCAGCTGCACCCGCACTGATACAACATTAGGAGACAGGGAACATTGGGTCCAACGCCCCTGCAGAAGGAGCCTGCTTTGAGTTTTAAGTCCTCACCTGTAGACTTTTTATGTCTTCTGTAAGCTTGGGAAAAGCATTGAGAAGAACCGTCCAAAGTTTATTTTATCTGAAACAACTTTACTGAAATGTAACAGTGAATGGACCAGTGGCACATCACACCATGTAGCATTATGTATGTCATGGCCGATGGCATGACATTAGAGAGTTAGTGGGATATGTCAATCACTAAGCTGGTGTGCCGTTCTCCCTCAGGGGCATGCCACTCCTATAAGTGCCTCACAAAAGAGAAAGGTCATACATAAATGTATGCTTTTTTTCTAATCTCCATTGACAAAGAAAGTGCATCAGTGGTATCTTTTGTTTGTGGTTGTGTTGTGCATCCTTTGACTCAGAAATACCAAGCAGCAGAGGTACCTGAAAGAGGCCTTTGACTGTCCAGAGGCACCCAGACAGGATTTCGCAGTTTTTTTTTTGTGATTGTTGTGGCCCAAAAAAGCCTGATTTTGCTACAGTTTTTTGAAAAAATTGCTGTGAAAGTTGCGATTTTTTTTTTTTCCCAATAACATCTCAGGGAGTAAATACGCTAAATTACAGTTGTTTTTAGAAAACATTCTTGATGTGGCCACTGTGACTGTATTTTGATTCTCTTGACTCAGAAAAATGCCATGAAAGGGCTGTATTGCCCATTTACGACAGTCCTTGAATGTACCTGCAGTGACAGGCGCACTAGACAGTCAGTTCACGGCACTCTAAAATGCATCTGCATCTTTCAACAAGAAGTTGATCAAAACTTACTAAATGTGTCTGATGTTTCACCAAACTGGATTAAATCAAGCTCTGGACGCAGAGCTTTTCACGGTAATAGCAGCAACAAAGTCAAACGTCAAATATTAAACAGATGTCCCGCGGTTGTGTCTTTGTCACTAACGCACACCGGGGGTAAAAATCATCAACGAAGATGAGACAGATGCATGGAGGCGGGGAGAGCTGGTTCATAAAGCACACCTGCTGCAGGTAGGTGACCAATTGGACATTCTGCTCCTCAAATAATAACTCTAGTATCTATAAATAACAACGTTGTCATCATCACTTGTCCTGCCTGCTGTCCTCGCTTTTCACCCGTTCTCCGTGCACGTTTTGCTGTTGAAAAGTGCCAATCAAGTGAAGACTTATGTTTCTGTTCCAAGGAAGTGAAATTGATGACGATACCGATGACAAACAGAAGCTAAGATTAAGGTAATTGGTCAAATTTGCGGGAAAGTTGCGGTGATTGTGTAAAATTGCAAGGCCACGCAAAAATCGCGCTGATTGGTTGAATTTGTGATGATAGATGCGATCGCGAAATTGCAACTTCCTGGAGGGACGGAAGTTAAGATGGCAATAATGGCCAACCGTTCAGTCTAGACTGAAAAAAAGTACAGACATTGCTGTGACAATCTGTGCAGGCATTTTCTGACAGGGGTCATGATGCCCAGACGATGAAACCTCATGACGTTTTTGACACCTTGATTTTTTTCACTCTGAGGTTGGTAACAATGAGGCCAAAAAGTATGGACTGGTCTTAAAAGCAGTAGAGAGTTGATGCAGAGGACTCCAGTTCTCTCAGAAAACTGATTCAGCCTTTGACACAGCTCACTGTTCATTTTTCCTTCAGTGCCTGAAGCACCGGGTTGTTGTCACAGCTGTAGCTCCAGACTGGTTCCCTCATCTCCCCACATTATGACAGTGTTACATCTAAACAGACAATGCTGGTTGTTTTTTACACTTTAACACATTCATCAAAAGCTACACTTACTTGACATTGCTGTTTTGAAGATGTTCAGACTGTGATAGCATAACCGTTTGTCTTATTTCACCCTCATTAAGGCATGTGAAGGTGCAGCTCCATCTTAAAGGTCTGGAGCAATCACTGTCAGGTGGTTCAACATAAATTCCCTTCAAAGCATTCTTTATCTCTCTGAGGCTGAGATCAAGCACATAATAATCATATAAATAAGTAATAATGAGCTGAGTGCTTTTGGAATGACGGCTAATCTCTTCAATGCATTAAGAGTGTATTGAAAGTGCCGTGTGGTGAACACATGGAAGAGGCTCATGAGAGAAACCTTACCAAATACCAGGAGTTCGTGGAGCTGTGTGGAAGCCAAGATTAACGCAAAACTCTGGAGTTACCGGCATACGTGAGGCCATATAGTCAATCATAATAAATGCTGCCAGAGAAGCCACAAGGTAGCTTTGGATATAGAAGAGAGATCTGCAGCTTATTGCTGCTATGCAAGCTGAGACAAGCTGATGTGTGCTTGTTGCCCATACATATCTGTTGTTTGTACTGTTTTTGCTGAAAGTTTCTCTTCTCCAGTCAGTTAGATTTAAGGTTTGCAAGCTTTTATGCTACAGTCCATCCATCCATCCATCCATCCATCCATCCATCCATTTTCTTCCACTTATCTGGGGTCGGGTCGCGGTGGTAACAGTCCAAGCAAATTGACCCAGACATCCCTCTCCCCAGGAACCCTTTCCAGCTTCTCCTGGGGAATCCCGAGGCGATCCCAGACCAGGCGGGAGATATAATCCCTCCACCATGTTCTGGGTCTACCCCCGGGGCCTTCTCCCAGTTGGACGTGCCCAGAACACCTCCAAAGGGAGGCGTCCAGGAGGCATCCTTATCAGATGCCAGAGTCACCTCAGCTGACTCCTTTCAACGCGGAGGAGCAGTGGCTCTACTCCGATCTCCCTCCAGATGTCTGAGCTCCTGACCCTATCTCTAAGGCTGAGCCCAGACACCCTTCATAGGAAACTCATTTCAGCCGCTTGTATCCGCAATCTTATCTTTTTGGTCATGACCCACAGCTCATGACCATAGGTGATCGTTGGAATGTAAACCGACTACAGTTATGTTCAAAATTATAATTGGGATGTGCAGCAGGTATATTCCATCAGGTGTGTTTGAGATATAACTCAGGATGTTCAACAGGTAAGTATCACTAGGTAAGTCTTGAATGAAGAGGGGGTATATCAGGTAAGTTTCAGCAAGTGTGCAGATGGTTAGTTTTGAATATTTAGTCAGGATGTACAGCAGGTACATTTCAAATAAAATCAGGATATGCTGCATGTTTTGTATTTTATTCAGATGTTTATCAGCTAACTTTTAAATTTCACTCAGGATTAATTGAACTTGAACGTGTACATGCACAGTGTATATATTCAGACATTTTGCTGCATTGAGATGTGGTTGTATGTTTTGCTTTTGCGATATCGAATTCACTACTTTGCCAGTCAGATAATTGAATTAGAGTAATTTCCTGTGTTAGAGGATAGCGCATTCATGTACAGAAGATTAGGTCTAAGTTCAACGAAGACATTATTCACACAAGCAATTTTGTGCAAATTGGTTCAACATATGTTGAAGACAAGGACAGTCGCTCTAAATGAAATGTTTGTTTTTCAGAGTCTGCCCATGAGCAACAAATTCTTGTCTTTGGTCCCAACAGACACATTTACCAATTATGAGAAGTGGAAGTAGTTCAATATGACAGAATGCAAGAATCCAGGGAACAAACACAGAAGATAGATTATGAAACCTGCTGAAACAACGCACAGAGGAAGACTTTTATATTTACTTGATCATTTGATTAATTTAAAGGACTTTTCTTGAGTATCATTAGTTGAACCTCCTGTGAACAAAGCCATACATCTTCTATCTTTGCAGATCTTGTCCTGTATGTGCACTGTTAGTGTTTCTTCTTCCATTTTAAGAGTCACATGTATCACTCATTGTGAATCTTTGCTGTGGAAAATGTAATAGAAAAGTCTGTTCTGGCAGCATGCTGTTCATTGCTGTGCCTGACATCTACCTTGAGGCTGGGTTTGCAGGCATAAATACTAACATTCTAGAAATAATCAATCTTCTCTCTAAGGGTCTTGTTTGCTTTATAGAGTCATGTAGAGAGATCAGAGTTATTTTCAGTCTGTTTTATAGCCACTAAAAATGAGCTTTAAATGCAAGATATACTCTGAAAAACACCGCTATTAACCAGGACTGATTTTAACTACTGGTGTGCGTGAATTAAGTGGTATTTAACTATTAAAAATATTCACAGCTGTTTTAGCACAGTAAGGTCAGGCATTATCAGCCAATTAGATATGCTGACATTGCAGCAACATAGTGACAGGACTAGTGTCCTTTTCAGCTTCAACAGTGCTGGCAGTAATGCAGGCTTGGACCAGTCTCACTTTGGCAGATGCTAAAAGAATACCACCTGTTTGTCAAGGTTTGTATTTGGCCTTTACTTTCCAGTAAATAGGGTTCTTAATCATATGAAGTTGTAGACATGGATTCATTTCTTTTCGCATTCTTTCACAGTATGAACAGCATTCTATTCCTAAAATGTAATCAAACTTTTTTTTTGCATGCATGTGTGTGTGTAGTTCTAAAACTAGGAATTTCATATTTGATGGACAAGATCCCTTATGTTATGCTTTGACATGTGCCATCTTTTCATATAGGCTGAATCACACCGCTGAAGCTCCCATGTCCATCACACTAATTCATGACTGACATAAAGTTATGCTGAGCTGCTGCTTACCTCCCAATCCTGAAATCCTGCTCCAGGCTACTGCAGACCTGGCGGAGTGCAGACGTTTGAGCATATGGTGTTCAGCCGGGGGGGCCTGCTGTTAAGGTAAGGCAGACTGATCGTGGACATATGTTTGAATACAGTCTAAGTGCCCTTGATGACAATCTGTGAGGTGAGTGTAATAAGCCAGGTGTGAGGAAAGCTGTACAGTAGATTAGAAACAAAACTGTGAGGTATACTTTAGTTTATGTGTGCAGTAAATTAGATGGGGAATTTGTTTTCTCCCTGGGCTGACTCGGGGTCAGAGATCTTGTTAATCTTCATCAAAGGTCATACTGTACTAAACACTGTTATGTAATACAGATCGATTATCTTCCTATAAGAGATTATCAAACAAACCATATGGTCAAATTATATGAAACAAAGTGAATAATGGTAAATTCTGTTTTATGTTTACTATTGGTGCCTGATTTTAAACACAGCATGCACACACACATAGTTAAGGGTTTAAAAAAAGCTGTGCTAAGTGAAGTCAGTAGGGGTCTTCTTTTCCAGTCACAGGAAACACTCACAGATCCAGATCAATAGTCTTGTTTCAGAAAGGCCGAACAGTTTAACAAAACCAATTACAGGTTAAGAAAAACCAATCTAGGCAGGGAAGAGATGCCAACAAGACACATTGTGTCTGTGTCTTTGTGAGCACTCATGTATTACCTTATGTAGAAAAACATGGGTAGTCACAGGGGAACACGTGTAAGGTGTTTGCTGAGGTGAGGCGAGCAAAATGAATTCACTGGAGCTGACTGTGATTGGCTGCCTCAATCAATCAATGCTTCTCTTTATGTTTAAACAAAGGTTCACATGTTTTCAGGTTTCTCTCAAAACAATAATCACGTTCCTGTATGAGCAAAGAAACACTCTCTTTGCCACTCTCTGTTCAAAGATAAAGACAAAACACATTCCAGAGTTCCTCTTAAACTAATACCAGGTTCACTGGCATAAACCAGACAAATAAAGGAGAAATCTTGTGGGTTTAGTACAAAATTCCCTTTCTGTTTTCCTTTACTACTACCCCACCTGAATAAGAGAACACTGTCTTAGGTGGGTTTTGATTTTAGTCTGTACCTTTAGAAAAATACCCTCTTGATCTAGCTAAGCTGGACAACTGAAGTCTATACCTATAGATACAAATGTGAATGCTATTCTGCACAGACCTGATATGCCTGTTTAGTACTTTGAAATGGTGTTACAGGGGTATTTAACTGCTCAAGACGAAAAAAAAGAATGAAAGTGAAAGTCTGGGTTTTTGGATGTGGGGTTGCTTGAGGTAATACACGTGCTGTCTCTGAGTTAGTTCAGTAGAACACAGTATGTATGGTTCCTGAGTTCCAGCACAAAAGCTAAGCGCTTTACTGCTGTGGGCTGCCATTCAGTTAAACAGCATTGAAGCTGAGTCACCAAACCTCGAGTCCAAGTCTTAAGTCCCCAGTGTTGAGGTCTGATTTGAATCCCTATTACCTGAGGATTTATAAAGAGAACAGCTGTCTCAATCCAAACTATCCCCGGTATGAGCCTCCACTAACTGTGTGAGAGCACAGGTGGAACACATGCTTGTGGCACTTGGTTCCAGTCCCTTAGAGTGCTAAGGGACTCATGTTTAGTGTAAACAGCCAAACAGCTGCTGTCAGTCTGCATTTGGATCTAGTACACAGTAGTATATACTGTATGTCTAGTATATAGGGATGCACTGATGTTTTGACAGTTTGTTCTCAGCCGGTCCTCGCTCTTCTCAGTCTCTTTTGTCAGGGTTCAATGTGTCCCTCTGACAACACCCTTGGCCCCAGCCTGGCCCCCCCAGTAAAATTGATATAGAACCGCCACTGCTCATGACCCCATTTGCTTAGCTTCTGTGCACAAACTCCAGCCAGCTTCCCCAAACAGGGTTACTCCTGACTGTTATCTCACTGTTAAAAAAGTACCTCATTCAAATCCACTTCAAAATACTTGAACTATCCTTTTATGACCAGCAACATAACCAGCATTTAGAGAACCAAACACAGTGTGTGTTCATTTGAGCTGATTTAGTATTTCAGAGGCACATTTGTTGGTTTTGAGTGATTTTATCAAAATTTCATGAATTAAAGTGGAATGGGTTTTTAATTATTTAGAGCTCAGAATATTTAGTTTGCCCTTTTCAAGTTGATCCAATTACAATAAGCTTTAGGTAAACTTTGACAAAGTACAAACACTTGAGAATTTCAGCACTAAGTTTGCTGAGTTCTGAGTTTGTATTACAATGAACCTGTGGCAATATCCGTATGAATGTTTCATTTAAGAAACAGTTAAAAACTTACCTTTTCAAACAGGCATTCCCCTCACATTAATTTTTCCACCTCTTCCCTTGTCGCCTGCTTGTCTTGTATGTCTTTATTTGTATTTATTTATTTATTTATTTGTCTCTCTTGTAAAGCGTCTTTGAGTTATTTAAAAGCGCTATATAAAACTTTGGTATTATTATTATTATTATTATGAATCCAAGAAAATCATGACACCAAATGTCTGGCTGTTTATTGGATGTATGAATTGCCGTGATAGGCTTGATTTTGCAGTGTGTTTGTGAATGTGTTAGCAGTCTTTGAAACTGAGTCATAAGCTGTGCTGTAGCATGTGTACCTCGTCGACAGCAGTGGACAGAGATAACACGCTTCGACTGCAAGAAGTGCGATTAGCCAGCGATTAGCCATACTTAATCAAATATTCTAGATTATTTGCACTTCTTGACACAGTACAACTAAGCCAATATCATACCTTTACATCTCTTGTCTTATCTGCAGAGTGGCTCTTCAAGGTTTGAGCAAAATGAGTCAACACAGTCATTAACAGGGACAACCAAAGGAACTGAACACTGTTATTTTCTTTCCTGGATCCTGAATACATATTTATTCATGATTTCACTTAACCCCAGAACAAATTATATCCTTAGATGGAGAGATTTGAAATGTTTCATACAATCCATTATACTCTTTAAACAAAAAAAAGAAAGAAAAGATGTAAACATTTTTCACAAGTCATTTAAAACCTCACAGAAAACAGCGACAATAACTTCAATAATATGTCATAATGATATTTAAACTCTGTATAGATACATCAATCAATCTTTCTTTGTATAGCGCCAAATCACAACAAACGTTATCTCAAGATGCTTTTACAAACATAGGGGGTCTAGACCCCTCTATGTAAAAAAGAATACATAGACAGACTTATTTTTTACATATAATATATATATATGTACAACACATCACATTCAGCTATTTTTGTGTCTGAGAACCTGGGGGCATGTAAACAACAAAAATGTTTCTTTCTATGCCGGCCGCATACAGTAGAGTAGAACAGCAAATCTCCTGCAGACAGCATTTGGTGTTCGCAAGACCAAAGACAGAGAGTTAAACGCAAAGATTTTGCTCTCCAGCTGCTGACAGAAAATTCTATTAACATCCTTTTGATCATATTGAACTTTGTTTTCAATTACCACACACATACAGAGAGTAGCACACTTAAGATTTATCATATCATTGACGGCCAACACAGGCTTGGAGCTGTCAGGAGGTACATCATAAACCAACATTACTGCTGCATGTGGATTTTTTTTGCTGAGTCAGAGTCTCATGTGTGAAGATGGGTAAGTCTTTGTCATTTACAGGCTTCTTCTTGACAGGTAAGACGCCTTTAAGACCATGAACACACATGAAGACTATGCTGATACAAAGAAATGGAGCAAAGGCAAACCATGAAGGCGTCCTTGATCATCCCAGAACCCGATTTCTCTGTAGCTAAACTCAATTTCTGTAAACTGCTCACCCAAGCGACCGTCATCACCCCAGGTCCATCTGGCACTAAGATTTCTCTGTTATAATGCTGCATATTTCATGTTGAAAATTCAGACACAAAAGCCAGAAATACATTCCATTGTTAATTTGGAGGTAGAAATAGTCACCTTCATAGAAGCTGTATGAACTTTAACATCAGAATAGATTACATTTCCCTTGTTTAGACTATGGAGCCTAACAATGCCAAGATGGGAAATGGAGCTTTATTTATAGTTCTTAAATGTAATGGCCATCATATTATGGCCAGGTAATATCAGTGATATTATTAGGATATACGTTCAGCCAAGTATATCCTCTTCTAGATATTAAAGGAGTTAAAGGAATATGAATTCTAGCTGCACTAAGGGAATCCATATACCTGCAGGCTGTTTGGCACTAAAACTTAATAATAGCAAACATTTATAGGAACACACTCTAAGCCACCAGTCAGAAGCTGAAATTAAAAAAAATCCACCCCTCCATTTCAAGACACTACAAGAGGTTTTTGCATCACCCATCAACACCTTGAGGCTTATATTTATAACAAAAATGAATTCACTTCAGCTAACTGTACACACACATATTATATACATACATGCAAACAAGTGTCTACATGAAATCCCTGACTCTAATGTATTTATACAGATATGGAGACACATGGACATGACAAAAGTTGGAAAGCCAAAGACAGAGAATAGACACCCAGGTACAGAACAAAATAGAAAAAGAGACATCAGATTTTCACAGTTATGTTCAGGTATGTATCCTGGTTTGTACTTCCATCTTTGACCCCGAGACTATTGGCTGGAAAAAAGCCTATCCAGCTCAGACTGGAAGTCATGTCTTTGATATGTCGGTTTTCTGAAGGTAAACTGCATATTGGTAGAAGAAGAAGTTTCCAAAAAAACATGTTTAGAGTAAATGTGAAGATAGCCTTTGGTTCAAGCATGACACACAAAAAAATCTCTGTATTAAAAAAAGTTCTTTAACTTTGTATACTATGTTTGTCCTTGATCTACTACAAAGCCAACAATAAACCAGCAACATCTTTCAAACATCAGAGTACATCAGTCATTTGAAACAACTGTATCATAAAATGTTATGTTAAATACTGACTCCTGATTGGTTAAAACCCCCCAAAAATGGTGAATGATTCTCTGATGCCAGAGACAGCATGATCACACACATCATATCAAATGAACCTGCTGAAAGAACTACAGCATAATGTCAGTTCTGACTGTTGACACTGGCAAAACACTTGATCCATTAGCATTCCAAATTGTAACCATTGTTACAAAAATGTTATTTTCAGTCATGGGCTTGTCTTAAGAAACAGGAAATAATGACAACCAAGCACAGATGTGAGAGCTGCCTGAGATAGAGGCGACTGGGCCCCGACCAACTCTGATGGGGAGAAAGTAGAGCAAGAACCTGTCCTGCAATCCAGGCAACAGTAGCAAAGCTGGTGCATCTCTAAATTGTAGACCTCTACATGGTAACTTGTAACATAAGCGATGGTGATAAAGCATCAGTGTCAAAAGTTGGGAAATCACTCAACATGATTTGCATAACCACCTGTTTGCTATATATATTATCCCATACATGACCCTTTTTTCACCGTAGAGGTTAAAAGAGCAAGAGCATCGACACACCTTTAAACATCAGTCAGAGGTTACATGGATGACAATATTTTCTCTAACTTACTGATAAAAAACATTGACTGTCCATTCAGAAGGCCTGTTTGTCTTTGCAAATGCTTCTGTTCACAGCAGTACGGCTTCAACAGCTACGCGTGACAGCCTAAAGATATAATCCCATCTGACTACAGAAAGCCCCAGGCTACTTTCACCTCATCTTCTGTTATCAGAATATGATTTGTATATTCTATCAGAAAACAAATCTCCTTATGCAAACACTGACTCCCTCTATAATCGTATTTATCATTTTGGAAATACTATGAAGTGTGAAAGCTAACTATAATCCAGATGGGTGCAGTGACGCCTGCTGTGGCAATATTTCCAAGAGGATTTATCTATTTAACACCAGGAGCCCACAACAGTAAGAACCTAGTTGAATTACCCTAGCTGTTGGTCTAGATGTGATACTCCTCCTAGAGATTCCCATACCTAGACATTATTATCATCCACTTCTGAGTTCCCTTTCAATTTGAGCAGGATTTGTAGAAAAAGTCAAATTGGTATTGAAGTAACAACAATGATCTTACGACTGCCTCACTCATACCTCCATTAATAGGTTTCATGGATAGTGAGAATTTTATATTCAACTTCATTTGATTGCATTTGCAGAGCTGTGCAATATTGCTGTTCTTGTCTGACATAAGGGTTGTGAAATATGATCCATCAAGTCTGGTTTGATGAATGAATCCAGGAGTTAGGAGGCTTCTCAAATACTGACGTGTTTTAAATATGGAGAGGATTATGGGCTTGTGCATGTATTTGGTTGGCTATTGCCATGTTTTTCTTAGCGTATTATTGCAAGTATGACATTTTTTGCTATGAAAACCAAGCAGGATAGCTGGGGGTGCAATTTTTCCATGCAGCAAAGTCATTTTGAGTATGGTCTAAGCTCTCATCTAACAGAGCTGTATGCCTTGAGCTAAGCAGGGTCTTACCCGAGGGTTAACTGTTTTGTAAAAAACCCAAGTGGCCTATTAGTTTGGCAGCAGTGGTTTCGTATCAGTTTCTCCAAGAAGCAGACACTGCCAATTTTCTAAACAGTAATTTAAAGTGTAAAGCTTGCAGCTGACCACATCACATGTGCTGACATAGTTGTTTTGCATGACTTAAAGCCAATTATTTTATGATAAAGTGAATCTCTTTCATCGTCAGGTACTCTGTGAAAACTGCACAGAGCTGCAAACCTCTCCTCTCAACAAGCTATAGAAAGGAATCATGAAAAGGTATGAGAGTCTTGCAAGTGAACCAGGACATGCAGATCTAATTAATCTCCCCCATGGCAGCTCTTTTTTGTACTTTCATTTGATGACCCATGCTGCCAGGGGAGATGTCCAAAACTGCTTGTTGGACAAACAGTGCGATTAAGCACAACCGTGCTCGCTGGGCATTTTTTATCAAAGTGGTGTTGGCAGGTGCTGAAGCAAAGCCTTGTGTCCACTGTTTTACCAATCCTTGTATTGGCCAACACGTCGTCTTTTTACTCTGAGACAAAAGGAGCACTTAAGACAAGTGGCCCTGATGTAAAGACGTCAAACTAATTGTTCCTCTTTTGTTATCTTGAATTGAAGAGTTTGTTTAACAAGCCCATTTTCTGTTATTTTTTTGCTGTTTTGTGCAATAGAATGAAAAGAATTTGCTGATGCACTGTTAGTTTCTTAGAGGAGCTGCATACTTGTGTTTCTGCTCATAAAAGAACACTCACAGAGGCACATACGAAAAATACACACACATACAGAATAAATAAACCACAGTATTATTCCTTCTCTTACTTTCAGACACACACAAACAGGCTTCACTAGAGGTTTTCTGACCTTTCTGAAGGATCACTCCGGTTTATTACAATTTTGCGTCTTATCTCCATTCCTGTCAGTAATAATAATAGATTGACTAAAGTTAATTGATTGAGTCTAGGAATGAGACAAAAAAAGATCTGATGAAAGAAGCAAGTTTGGCTGCATACCAGTTTTAAACAAAAACTAACAAAACATATTTGGAAGAGAAAGTAGCTGGAACATTTAATTACCACAGCTGTTCTTTGTAAACAGCTATCACAGTTTAAAGAAAGACTTCCTGGCAACTTTGATCCACAGTATTTTAAGAAGCTGTGCACACAGTTTTCACAATTTAGCAGCATTATGGGCACACTGTAAATTCAACAACAATAAAAAAAAAACTGTTTTCTTGATTAAAACCTGTCTAAAAATGTGATCCTTGGTTTCTTGCTCTGTCTCATGTATGTTTTTATTCTAGTCTAGATCTCTGCAGTTAGGTTGGTCCCTAAAAATAAAAACAACTGAATTCCTACTTTACACTTCTCTATCAGTCTTTTTCTTAATCATCTACATCCCTGTAGCAGCTGATCATTTTCCTGTACATAAAACATGACAATGTGTGATCACTATCTTTTTCTAGAGATGCACTAATTGTTAAATTACGGACTGATACTGACAATGATACCAATACCATTTTTTTGTATCACAGTGTAATACTTCCGCACTGCCAACATTTTTTCTCATATCTGACCATGAAAATGAAATCAGTTCATCCAACAGGTGACTTTTTCTGCCCAATGAAAACCCTTTTTTTTCTGAATCAGCAGTTACGTAAAATGGCTTGACAGTATTAAGGTGCAACTTGCAGGTTGGAGATCCCATTAGATAAATACATGGGAAAATGATTTTGAAAGTTATAATTCAGATAAATATATGAATTTATACTCTACAGTATCTTCAGGAGTCATTTTTGAGAGTTTTATTTTACTTCTGTGTCAAAAACAGAAAATCAGATGTGATGTAGCATTAGGGAGTCCTGCTGGTTAAGCTAATATTGAACATTAATATGTATGGATCAGAATTGCAGTTTTGAAGTCAAAGAGAGCAGAAAAAGGACAGGAGAAGTAACAGTTGCAGGAGACCCTATCTAACACTGTGTTCATATCACAGGTTGTAAATTTATAATAACGCAGTGAAGATGCAGATTATTTATAGGAGATTAACTGATATGGATATGCATTGTGATGCTTTTTATCTTTCTCAAAAAGGGGCTCAATCTCTCCTGTATTTCCGCATCAAGTCCACTATATGGTGAACTGCATGATCTAAGTATCAACCTACTTTATGTGATATGAAAGGAAGATGAGATCTGCAAGCGGTTCACTGTAGTCCATAGGAAGTCATTCTAGTGAAGAAACAGACATTTAATAATGTGGATCTGTGTGTTTAACATGCAGATTATTTTGTCTATTTTTTGCACTTTAATCAGAGACTCCAGTCTGAAATGTAATCTTGTTAAATGTAGAACTGAAGAGGAATCATCACGCTTATGAACAAAGTTTTATTTTGTTTTGTCACTTCAATCCATAATTATCCTCCACACTGCACCTCATGCAGCTCTTACTGTGTGTCTGCATCTCTGTCTTTTATATATAAATATATTTTTTTTTAAGGCAGATGAAAGTGCAGTGAGAGAGAGAGAGAAAGAAAGAGGAAGATAGAAGGAGGGAGCAAGGGTGATGAGTTCTGATATTTAGTAACTTAATCTGTATTCGTTTCAGGAAAGTCAGCCCGTATTTTCAGCATCCTACGACTACATGTTGAGCGGAGGTAGAGTGGGAGAGGCTGAATCTCTGATGTGACGTAACATGAGGCAGTGTTTAAAAAAAGATGTTACAGTAGCATAACTGAGAACAACCACTTTTCCTATAAATCTACATCCTTCAATTTTGGAAAACATATAAAAACAATTATTAATTTTCTCAGCATCTATTTCTAGTCAGTTATTTAATAGTGTTGTACAAAAATAACCTGAAAGTTGTACGTTAAATGAATGCACTAGACATGATAAGATACAGACAAGCATTGGCTGCTGACATTGGTGCTTGAAACATTATTTGCTAATGGGCCCATATTTGTTAACAGAGCAAATAACAATACTCAACGGTGCATCCCTAATTTTTTTCTCATCATTCTATTTCATTATGTTTATAAGTGCCAGCTCTCTGTTTTATCAACACTGCAAGATTTAAAATTCAAGCCAAAGATAACCATATAAATACTAGCTTGTTGCTTAAAACAAATCTAATCTCTCTGTTTGGTGGATTGTAATAATGTAATATGGTCTTTCATACGTCACATAATAAATGTCTTTAATATACTCATTAGTGGTTCTTTTCTTTTTTTTCATTATCTTGGTTTCATGTCAGAAAAGTAATGCACATTACTTTTACAAAAAAAAGCAACACATTTAAAAGATTTTTTTCCTGAGTCTTTTTCCCGATTCTTCTGCTTTATGATTCACTCACGCCCTCTGTGCTGGACACAGCTGGTTGGACAAAATTCCCCCCCCCCCCACCTCTCCAACTGAGTGTACTGAAGGATGTCCATGTTCATTTTAAATTGAGTAACAAAAGTCTCATTGAGCCAAGTCTTTCCTCCCAGTTGTTTTTCAACACGTCCTTGTAGGTTCTCTTTCATGTAGATAAATGCAGAGGCTGACACTGTGGTCACAATAATTGAGGCTTTGATAAATGTATGTGTTTTCAGCAATGAGAGGAAATATTTTTCTCAAAGATAACACAAGCAACACTGATGGCCCTTCAATTTGAGGAATGCATTAATAAATACTTATTAAATCTCCTCTCCCCTCCATCCCCCGGATTAAGCTGCTGACCTTTGGAGACAGAGCCTTCAGAGTGGCAGCCCCTAATCTGTGGAACTCTCTCCCTCCCGACATCCGCAGCGCCCCAAACTTGGACAGTTTTAAAAAAGCAGTCAAAACGCACCTTTTCCTCAAGGCCTTTCCCCATTAGCTAGTGTTGTCCCTACCTAACCCCCTGACCCCCTACCTGACCCTGTGAAGCAACCTTGGGTTTCTAGAAAGGCATTATATAAACCCCAGTTATTTTTTTTTATTATTATTAAATCAAATACGTCATTTAAATACAGTACTTTTAATAAATACATAAAAGGTAGTTTAGCGAGTAGAAAGTCTTGTATCAGCTCCTCCCTCCAAATCCAGCTTGAATTGATTTGCATTGAGACGCTGTGTGTTCTCTGTCCTGCTTTGCTAATATTGATCAGTGATCAGATAGTTGACGCAGGTTAATTTCACCTGATGAAATATTATGGTTCACATCCATGGCTGCATGTTTGGCTTGCTTATCCTCCTGTATTGGCTTCTTACTTTGTGGTCTTTTTTCTATTTTGGCAGTATCACATATTTGAGGCATGAGAGTAGTTCCTTGTTTTCAAACTTGAACCTTCAACCTTGAAACATTTTCTCCTTCCATTAATCTTAATATTTTCTTTCCTCTTTCCCCAAACTTTCCATTAGTGTTGTTCATCCTTCATTCTCGCTGTCTTTGTCTGTATCACTCTTCTTTTTTTTCACCTTTCCCCATCTTGCTGTATTTGCGTCTTTAGAGGAAATCGCTCTGCATCTCATTGGAGAGCTGACTCACAGCCACTTCACTGTGTACAGATCCTTTGAGTATTCTGGCAGTCTGCTGGGGGCTGTAGTCTGTAAAGTTTTGTCTGACTGTCTCAGGACAAGGACAGTGTCTGCAGTTCCTGTGGTTCTCAGGTAGTCCATTTGACGACCTTGTAGAGTTGCACTCTTTGGATTGTGCTTGCATGCAAGTTCCTTTCTGTGTTGAGCTGTGAAGACACAGACATCCACACATTGACTTCCTGCACAGGGCCACATCCCGGCACAGGGACTTGCGGAAGTTGGGTTTGAAGACCAGATAGACTATAGGGTTGTAAAGGGTGGATGACTTTGCAAAGATAGCTGCCAGAGCAAAAGCCATGGGTGGTACATTTGTAGGATTTCCAAAAGCTGCCCACATGGACACGATGGCATATGGGCTCCATGCTGTCAGGAAACCGATGCAAACTGCCACCGAAAGCTAAAATGAAACAAAACAAAGAACATTTGTGATGTAATAACATTTTTCTTTACCTTTTATGGTATCTTTTCAATAACTCTTACCTTAACGATGAGTGTATGTGCATTGGTGATCTTGTTCTGTGGGGACATGTGCTGCTGAACAGCCTGTCGGGAGCCTCGGACAGTCATCAGGATGAACATGTAGGACAGGAAGATGACAGTGCAGGGCACAATGTAGCAGAAGAAGAAGAGGCAGATAATGTAGCTCATAGCTGCAGAGTTTTGGCTGGGCGCGTGCCAGTTGATGCAACACGCCGTACCATAAGGCTCTGCCCCATACTCTCCCCAGCCCGACAGGGGACCCACTGCGAAAACGCTAGCGTAGCACCAGACCCCAGCAACCAGCAGCCAGGCATGGCAGTATGAAAACTTGTTACCTGAGGAAGGGGAGAGACAGAAGGAGAGACAGAAGGAGAGTTTGTGGAGTGATTACTGACACATGAGGACAAAATGGAAGGATACAGAAGCAACAATATGCCAATCAAGCATTTTCAGTGTGGTTACCTGATGCTGTAACATACAGTGAGTGAGGAGGAGGAAGTTGTATATCATTAAGTTTGTAATGATCACCTTTTCCGTATATAATAGACAGGTACGACAGAATTAATTGCCATTTACAGGCTGTTAAGATTCATTCATTTAATTAGGGAATACATACATTTCAGTGTGACTTGTGGCTCTGGTTTGTTCAGATAAAAGATCATCTGACCTTCAGGAATACACATGTAAAGTTAGCATAATGGCGTGGAACGGAACATAGAGTGTTTTCTGTATATATAGAGAGAAGCTGGACAGCATGATTACCCAGGGGCCTGAGTATGTGAGAGAAACACGACACAAGCGTTTTCCTGTACTCCCCACTGTCTGTGCACAGAAACAGAGTCACCAGTCAGTATGTTTCTTCAATGCATGTTGCATCCGTTTAGTATGATATCAGGCATAAGAAAATGTTATTGTTAATGTGGAATCAGGAACTTTTACAGTCCCTACTATTCCCTCCACCATTTTTCAGATTGACCTAAAAACTCTCAAGTTAACTCTTTGATAATGTCTAATATCTTTTTTTATCTTCAATTTAATGTTTTATCTGTACCCAAATTAAATCCCCAAGGACTAGCAATGACTTGCAATGATATTGAGTTGTATTAGGAATTCTAATTAAATCTGTTGCAAGTCTATACCATAGACTGTATAAAATATGGACGTAGTATCCGTGACGTCACCCATCTGTTACTGAGTGCTGTTTTGAAGCCAATCGACGGCAGCAGCCATATTGGTAATGCAGAACACAACCAGTTATAGTGTGACGTAAAGAGGCGGAGTTTGAGCCTCCTAGCCAACAGCTATGTGTTCCCGTCCAGGAGTCAAGTCAGTCATGTCCTTACTTGGGCAAAAACTCGTAATCTTAATATCTTCTGAACTGTCACGGTAGAAAAAAATTCACCCCCCGTACAGTGTGTGCTGATAGAGAAATTAGCTACGTAGAGCCAAGCGTTTTTTTGAACCAGCCTGTCAGCATGTTTATTAATGCTGCAAAGATCGTCTTCTTTTTTTAAAATTGGTGTCTATGTGGTTTCCGGTGTTTCTGCAGCCAGACTCGAGCAGATTCTTGATGAATTGCAGTTTATAACACTTCTTTAAAATTTGGCCACGGAGGTGACACGCTCCGACAAGGCTCCGACAACGCTGTCAAAATTGACATTTTAAACAGTTTTTTGACCAAACTTTCCGCCAACGCCTATAGCGCCCTTGTTGCCCCACCGTTTGTCCTCCTTTGTGTTTCAACTTTTTGGCGATCGACCACTTTGATCAGCCTGTTTTTTAAACGTAGCTAGCAGGTTACCTAGCCACGGCTTACACCGGCTTGTCATTAGCAGTAGCCGAGCTAACAGCCGCCTCCGGAACAGTCGCTGTTTTCAACGGTTCCCACAACGGTTCAACTGTCTGTGACCTGAAGTAACATCTCTGCAGCGGGTCCACTTGTTGGACCCGTGTGGGTAAGTGCCGATCGGCTGTCTCCCTACCTGGATCTCTCTCTGTGTGACCCCGGCTAAACCGGACCAACTCTGCGGGCTCCAGGTGGAGCCCCGGCGAGTAAGTCTCGGTCCCCTACCTGCTGCTGCCGCTGCTGCGGACCTGCTGAAACGTTTTTAACGCTCCTGTGTTTTTAGCCCTGTACTGGCCTCTTTTATCTTTACTCCCCAGCTCCACTACAACCATGGCTCCACTCACCTCTGCGTCCTGCGATTCCTGCTCCCGGCTCGCCGTCAAAATCTCAGAACTGGAAGGTCGGATCTCCACTCTACACCAGATCCAGGAAGCTGAACGTTTTATGGACACAATCACCTTCAACCCATCTCTCACCGACACCACCAATCCCCGAGTTCACGCTGTCCCTTCTCCTACTGCTGAAGAAGCCTCCCCACTGGTCACCGCACACAGTCCAGCTCCTACTGTCCCTCCTCCGTACTCCGTCGCTGACGTTTCCTGGACACGGCTCGGGGCCAAGCCCAAGTCTTTGGTCAGCTCCACTCCATCCCAACCGCCCCAACACGGTCATTGGTCCCTGCCCACCGCTGACAGCAGGAGAGGGGCACGCTACTCCCGCGACCCTCACTTCGACATCCAGCTGGAAAATAAATATGACATTCTCGCCATAAATGACTTCCCTCTTCTCTCTGCTGACTCCCGGACACCTGCACCGTCTCCCTCGCCGTCATCTCGGCCTCTTCCCTCGTCCATCCCCGTGCACTCGACCCGCCCCAGGACCCGCCGCTCCGTGCCTCAGTTAACACCGGCGCCGCGTCGGGCTGCTGCCTCTCCCCTGTCCGCTCCGCCACCTGTTGCGGTCTCCCCCTCACCGTCCTCCTCCGCTCCATCCCCGCCTGAGAGCCGTCACTCATCTCCCCGACCACTGTTCCCTCCGACTGCTCTCATAGTCGGAGACTCCATCGTGAGACGTGTCCGCTTTTTTAACGCCATCACCCGCTGTTTTCCCGGAGCCACGGTCCCCGACCTCCTCTCCAGTCTCCCCGCTCTGCTGCAGTCCGTCCCGCCCTCCGTCACCAAAATCATTGTCCATGTCGGAATCAACGACACCGCACGAAGTCAGTCGGAGGTGACGAAAATGGATTTTAAAAAGCTCTTAAACTTTTTAAGCAGCTGCGGCTTGCGTGTTTTTATCAGCAGTCCAACTCCCACACTCGGTCGCGGCTCACAGCGTTTTAGCCGTCTCCTCAGTCTCCACACCTGGCTCCAGTCCACCTGCACTTCACTCCAAATATCCTTCATAGACCATTTTAATCTGTTCTGGAACCGGCATGATTTTTATTCATCCGACGGCATCCACCACTCCTCACTGGGCACCCGCATTTTAGCTGCAAATATTCCATACTCCGTTCAATCGCTAACACCTGCTGCATGACTGTTTACCTTCCCCTCACACGCCCCCCCCTCTTCTTCTCCACCGCCACCCCAAACCACCTGTCTGTGCGAGAGCTCCCCCTACCCGCCCCCTGTGTCATTACCCCCATCCACAACAACAGTTCATCCTATTCACACCATCACTACAAAAAGGCTTCCCTGCCCAAAAACCGGTATTAAATCAGTAAACAAGCAAAACCTCATCTACATCCAGCCCAGTCACCCCTCACAGTGCCAGATCATTTATAATTTCACATCCCCTAACTCTATCCCATCCATTTGGACAACACGCCGTTCCACTCCCATTTCTGCACCTCATCCCCACATCAAAAAGCACGTCAACACAGCCAACCTCCGCTCTCTCCCTAAGTCCTCCCACCAAATCAGTTCACATCATCTGAAAGTCGCTCTGTTCAACACCCGGTCATTAAATAACAAGAGTCTCATCATCAACGAATTCATCACCGACAATAAACTGGATATCCTCTGTCTCACTGAAACCTGGCAACAACCACTGGACTACTACACCCTGAACCAAGCCACCCCCCCTGGATACTGTTATCTCGCCAAGCCACGCCCTGACAGCCGTGGCGGTGGAATAGCTGCTGTCCTCCGCCAACAATCAAAAACATCCCTCACCACTATCCTTTCTCCACCATCATTTGAACATCTGTCATTTAAACTCTCTGGTCCAAAACCCCTAATCATTGCAATAATCTACCGCCCTCCCAAACATAACCCATCTTTTCTCTCTGACATCTCTGAATTCCTCACCCAACTCTGCGCCATCTCACCCTCCATCCTCCTCCTTGGAGACTTCAACCTACACATTGACTCCACCCACTGCAAAACCGCAAGAGAATTTCTGGACATTCTGCAATGTTTTAACTTCACCCAACACGTCAACTTCCCCACCCATAACCATGGACACACTTTGGACCTGGTCTGCTCCACTGGCATCACCATCAATCACATCTCCAGCTCCGACCTCAACATCTCTGACCACCTAGCCATCCTCATTGACCTAGCCACCCCCATCGCTCAACCCAAACAGAAGCGCACCATTACCTACCGCAACATCAAGTCCATCTGTCCCTCTTCCCTGTCAGCCTGCCTCACAATAAAATTATCCACTCACCCTCCCTCAAACCTCTCCCCCTCTGACCTGGTCAACCTCTACAATGATACACTCTCCTCCTGCCTCGATCAGCTTGCCCCTCTGAAAACCCGATCTGTTTCCTTCACCCACTCTGCCCCCTGGTACACCCCCGAACTCCGTCAGATGAAATCAAAGAAACGCCAACTCGAACGCCTCGCCAGACGAACATCCCTCACCGTACACACCCTGGCATACAAGGACTTTCTCCACCACTACAATGACGCCCTCCATACCGCCCGGTCCACTTACTACTCCAACCTCATCCACTCCAGCTCTACCAACCCAAAGCACCTGTTCTCAACAATAAACAAGCTTCTCAAACCCATGGACAATCTCTCCTACTCATTCACAACAGACAAATGCAACTCTTTCCTGTCATTCTTTCAAGAAAAAACCGAAAACATCCACACCAAACTGCTTACTTCTGCCCTCCCCACCCATAGCCACACTCCCATCAGCCCCCCCCTAACAACCCAGTCTCTCTCTCAGTTTTGCCAAATCTCCCCCCTGGATCTCAATAAATCACTCTCCGGCATGAAGACATCAACCTGCATCCTGGACCCCCTCCCCTCCTCACTGACCAAAGCTTGTCTCCCTGCCCTTCGACCCCTTATCCTCTCCATAATCAACTCCTCCCTGTCCACTGGTTCTGTCCCTCCCGCCCTCAAACTCGCCTCTGTCACACCCATCCTCAAAAAACCAGGACTCGACCAGAACAGCCCCAACAATTTCCGCCCCATCTCCAACCTCCCGTTCCTGTCAAAGATCCTCGAACGCACTGTCGCCACCCAGCTCAAAGCCTATCTTCACTCCAATCAACTGTACGAACCATTTCAATCCGGATTCAGAACTCATCACAGCACAGAAACAGCCCTTCTCAAAATCACCAACGACCTCCTCCTCTCATCCGATAACAACTCCCTCAGCATCCTCCTCCTCCTGGACATTAGTGCAGCTTTCGACACCCTCAATCACTCCATCCTCCTCACCCGCCTTCAATCTTCCCTCGGTATCACTGGCACTGCCCTCTCCTGGTTCAAATCCTACCTCTCTGACCGCCATCAGTTTATCAGCATCAACAACCTCAAGTCACGCACAGCCCCCCTCTCTCATGGTGTCCCCCAGGGTTCAGTGCTTGGTCCCCTCCTCTTCATCATCTACATGCTCCCTCTTGGTCACATCATACGCCGCCACGGCCTCCATTTCCACTGTTATGCCGACGACATCCAGCTTTACATTTCAACCACATCCATCACCGCTGATTCCCACACCACCCTCACAAACTGCCTCACTGAAATAAACTCCTGGATGCAAACAAACTTTCTCAAACTCAATTGTAACAAATCCGAAATTCTCATCATAGGCCCAAAATCCCTCACTTCCACCTGCCCAGACTTCTCACTCACTATTGATAAATCCACTGTTTCAGCATCCACCCACATCCGTAACCTTGGTATCATTTTTGATCAGTCACTTAACTTTCAACAACACATTAACAATATTTCAAAAACTGCTTTCTTCCACCTCAAAAACATCGCCCGTCTCCGCCCCTCCCTCTCCTTCACAGCTGCTGAAACTCTCATCCACGCCTTCATCACCTCAAGACTCGATTACTGCAATAGCATCCTCTACGGTACACCCAACACCCTCCTCAACAAATTACAATACATACAAAACTCAGCTGCACGCCTCCTCACTCATACCCGCTCCAGAGACCACATCACCCCAGTCCTCCAGAACCTCCATTGGCTTCCCATCCCCTTCAGAATACAGTACAAGATCCTACTCATCACCTATAAAGCCCTCCATAACCTAGCTCCCTCCTACCTCACCGACCTTCTGCAGCCATATAATCCCTCCCGCAACCTCCGCTCCACCAACGCCAACCTCCTCACCCCTCTCACCAAACCCAAGCACCGAACCTGGGGGGACAGGGCCTTCTCTGTCGCTGCCCCCACCCTCTGGAACTCTCTCCCCCAACACCTCAGATTCTCTCCCTCACTCACCAAATTCAAATCCGGACTCAAAACACACCTATTTACAAAGGCTTTTAAACTATAATTGATTGATTTTTTTTCTTGTTTTGTTTTATTTTGCTGCCTTGCTTTTATTTGCTTTCTTCACTGTTCTCCTTTTGCTTCCTATTGTAAAATTGTATTTTCATGTAAAGCGCTTGGAGAACCTTTTAAAGCGCTTTTATAAATAAAATGTATTATTATTATTATTATTCTGCATGGGCTTCATAGTTTGAGACTGGAGGTTGCCGCTTGGTCTATATAAATAAATTACATTAATCTGTATATTTATTCAAATGTTATTGATACACAGTATATATTTGGCCAATAGGTTATTAGCTGCATCAAAGGGATATTTATTGTTATCATGTATTGGCAGTAGCCTACAGAATTCTTTATTATATACAGAGAAGAAGAATAAGCACAGCCACAACAAGCCAACGAGAGTAAAAATGGGGCCGCCCGTGTGTATGTTTTTTCACAGTTTTAAAGGATGACAATACAATTGAAGATTGCAAAACATGTGCTTCAAAGAGGAGAAAAGTCCTCAAGTTTTAATACTCAAGATCTTTTAAGTAATCTGAAAAGTCATCGCTGCAATAGAGACGTATTGAAGGAATATGGAGCAACAGTAGCTGCAGGTAAACGGTGAATATAGTGGTGCTGATTTGAACTGAAGACAATTTTCCAGGGACATCTGAAAGCTAAAGCTATTAATGACAAAATCACTGAATTTGCAGCTCTTGATGAGCAAGAAGGATTACACCAGCTAATGGGGTATTTGAAGCAGTGGGTTGTCTCTACTTTGCAGACGTATCCCTACCTGCTTTGTATGAAAGGATTTCTACACACATTTACAGTCTGATTCACGACGCAAGCAACATAATCTTTACCACAGATATGTGGACTTCTAATGTTAGTCCAGTGATTGATTTTTCCTCATCCTCGGGTGTGCATAAACTACAGATTTTAAAATGCAAAAATGTAAAAATATAAAATTAGTAATCTATCTGTATCAGTCTTCCAGTTCAGGTTAACAGTATCAGTATAATATTGTGCCCCCCTAATTTTATCCTCCACATTAAAAGACTGAATTCAGCAGAATCAACTTGTGTTGTTGGTACATACAGAAGACACATTTCTTTCAATTTTTCTTAAAAGTATCATTGGCTAATTTCTGTTTTAGTATTTATATTTAATTTGAATCAGTGAAATTCCCACACTGAATCTGAGCATGCTGTACTCAGTATGCTTAATATGTGCTGTTCAAGCGTCACTAGCGGCTGATCACTCATTCGTCATCACTCATGTGTCAGAGTGTAAAAAAGAGGATCCATGGGAAAATAGGAGGCAGCCCCCCAACGCTAACTGACTGTAATTGATTTAGACGAGAGCTTCTTCAGTGCAGACTCACTGAGGAGGAGAACACAGGGAGCCTTATCTCTGATACCACACAGCCTCTTCAGCTGGATGTCAGCCCGTCTTACATTTCAAGCTGAGAGGTGGGGGTGGGGCAGGGGTTGATTAAGCCCTGTGGCACTTGCTGAACTCTGTGGTGATGGGGAAGGGGGGTGGTTTGCTATTACAGATGGATTTTCTTCTTTCTGATGTGAAGCATCCTTTCAATGATCAAACTCTCCAGCTATCAGAGTAATACAGGGAAGATTTCTTCTGAGCTCTATTCATCTTTGAGAGCTACACTTTAATATCTATCAGAAGCCCTTGAACATGTGCACCACCATTTTCTCATTTTTCATGTAATTGAAAAGAAAGAGTACCCATCGAGGTCTTTTAGTACATTATTTTCTTTACCAATATCTTTTTTAAACACCGTTTTATTTAAGTAAGAGCGTGAGGTAACATAGAGGCTGGTATAACAGCTGAGAGCTGGGCTAACATTAACAAACAAAAGCTATCACACATATACATGAGGGAGGAAACAACATTGGGTATATCTTCATTGGATCCCAACTATGAATAACAACTGTGACAATCATTTTAAAAGAATAAAACCCTCAATCTTATAGCATTATTTGAATTATGAAGACCAGCCTGTAATTTGTGGTAACATAAAAGTGCCTCAAGAATGACAGCTGCATTTTAAGTAATGCATAGGTAACTGTGAAATTCCCTGATTTTACTCATTGTGTTTATGTTGTCACAAAAAAGGTGTTTTTAAGACATGTATGAATGCTAAAAGTATTTCATTGTGAAAAAAATACAGGTGTGATTGAGTTTGGGACAGTAAAGTAACTCTAAATGGAGGAAAAAAGAGCAAATACACTCAAGCCCTGTACAAATAAATTGTTAAAAAGTTATTGAAGTCCTGCCTCTGATACAAGCTTGATTCAAATAAAGGACTGGTTCTGTTGTAGTTAAGGTAAATAAAAGCCCTGGCAAATATTTGATGAAATACTGAACTTGTTTTTGGTTGCAACACTCTTTGGGCCTGATCTACTAAGATCCCAGATAACGAGCACTAAATTGCGTGTGCAAACAAAACAATTGCACATGTTATTTAGGGGCGTGTTGAGGGTGATCTACTATTATTGCGTACGCAATTGATAACAGGTGCAAAAGTGGTGCGGACCGCCCTTAAATGATGATTTTGCGTGTGCTACTGGCTGTCAACATGGATAGTTTAGGAGAGCAGAGTGGCCGTAAACAAAAAATGAAGTTTCAAGCCATGGAGTTGGAGGTCTTGGTGGAGGAGGCAAATAAACACATCAATGAACTCCAGCAGAGACATCTCAGCGTTGCCAGAAGAAACTCAATTTGGGAGAATGGAGAAATAAAAGTGATTTAATTATTTGAAATGTTTTTTTGTAAGTTGTCCGTCATGACCTTTAAACAAATCTATTTTTTCTTAAATAGAGAATCTTCATCAGATGTCTGACAATTCCTGCAGCACTCCTCAAATCAGCTCAGACCAGGAAACACCTCAGCAGACCCTCACAGGCATCCAGGTTGTTATGATGACATTGATCGGGAGTTGCTGTAGCAACAAAGAAATCAGACGGATGGGTTACAGGCCATTGCATAGGAGGTGAGAGCTGTGTCCAATGTTGAGTGCGCCCTCCGCCGTGACACTCGGACCATCGTTGCGCACACGAGGCAGCTGGTCAGTGCTGTGTCTGGGCTGTCAATGGCCGTCAATGCCCTGGCAAAAGTCGGGAGGTCATACAGTGGCAGTGGTCCTTCAACTGAGCCGCCGGCGAATGAAGAGGGAGCGGACAGTGCATGAGATGAACGTTCATTACTCATGGGTGGACACTGAGAGAAGCTGGCACTAACTGCGAGGTTGCGCTGGAAATCTCCAGACGCAAGAAAATGCAGTGTTGCAAGAAGCTCAAAAATGGCATTGCTGGATAGACGATATGTCTCTACTATCTTTATTTCTGACAGTCCAAATATGTTGACACGCGCACAGAAGAGAAGATTCTCTCTCTCTGTCGTCTATCATTGCATTTATGCCTCCTTCTCACCACAATGACTGCAGCCATTTGTGCATAACGCTGTGCCAGCTTGCACCTGCCTTTCAATCGTGTTAAATATCACATTGTGGGTGCTGGATGATTACATTTGCATCTCCTCCTCCTAGTATTTTGCGCGTTTTGATAATTTGCATGTGTTTTGCATATTCGTGACGGCAAACACACTAAATGGATTGCGTGCGCTATTTTGCCCATTTGACAGACAGAGTCCTCGGTGCTCCCGTTTAGTACATCAGCTTTGTGTGTGCTTTCAAGTTTGCACGTGTTTTTATACATGCAAACCTTTAGTAGATCGGGCCCATTGTATGTTCCTTTCATGTGCTGCCACATAGAGTGAGTGATGTCGACTTTGCCTGGGATTGAGATCTATTTGAGCTCATTGCTGCCTAACAGTCGTCAATTTTTGTTCAGCCAACACCAATTAACATAAGGACAGATGCCCCACATTGTGTTGTCACTTAACTTTAAGGCAGCCCTCTTTGACTTTATTGATAATTTACAAGCTCGCTTCTTCATTTGCTGCTACTTTGATATCCCGCCCTCTTGCTATTAGTCCTCTCATGGAGAAAGAAAAAGCCCAGCCTTTTCTTTGATGCACTTCGATCTGGTTTTCACAGGTTCATCAGTAGTCATTGGTGGCTGCAGTTTAGATCAAATAGGAAGCACCGCATCCATGTGCTGATGTTACATCACTGAGTAAGTGCTATTTTTCCAGTATTCAGGGGTTTATAGCGACACCCATGATGTAACTCCAGCTGTGAATAACAAAACAAGAAAAAGAGATGCACTCTCATTCATTCTCACCCATATTCTCAATCCTTATGTGTTTTTTTCTTCAGGTGCCCTTTAATGCATGTTCTTAAGTGCCTTTCTCAATGATGTTCGAATATGGTATATACGAACTGAAGCCAGCTTGATTTCTGCCATAAAAACAGATTAGCGTTTGTAAGGATGGCTTGGATGTCAACAGAACTTTCCAGGAATCTGTACTCAAACTAAAATAAAAGAGTTGCTGAAAAGCTAGAGAATCAGCTTCATCTCATTTTGTAGCTCTTACATTCAAACTCAACTTCTTGCAGACAAATTCAGGAAGAACTCCTAAAAAATGTGGTTTATTAACTCAGAATAGAAATAGTTCCTGTCTCACAGATCATTGGGTAAAGAAAACAAACTCCATGTCTTAAGAAAATCTCCTTCTTTACATTGTCAGTTTCTTTAACATATTTCACGGCAGTGTAGAAACTATTTCATAAAAAACATTGCTCTCTAATCCAGGTTTCAGCGAGTCACAATGTTCATAAATTTCCCGTTCAATTAAAGCAGAGTTTATTGTACTTTGCAAACTGATACAGTAGCCTTCGTTAAATCTAATGTGATAACCTCTGCAAAATAATTCTCCACGTGAAAACTGAACCTTGTGTCAGCAACACATGAATGTTATCTTGGTTTTTACCCAGTCCTCTTTTTTTGTGTTATTTCATAAACACAGTTTCTACACTGCTTGTTTCTTTTCTAATGTTTTCACTTCAGCAGCTCATAAAACTGGATCTTATTGTCCTTATAAACCAACTTATGAACATATTAGTTTCTTAATAAGGTTAACTGTAACAGGGAAAAGTAACAATAGATGGTCTCCATTAATAAAACCTCCATATCCCGAAGTTTTATTAGAAACAACAAGACAACTAAGAATATATACAATGGCCGTGCTTTCCTTTGACTGTTTTCAGTGGCGTGTCTGGGGGAGAGCCTTGGATGGGATTGCCCCCTGTCTGATTGGCCACCACATAATCAGTTCAAACCAAGCTTTTTTTTTTGCTCTGTTCCCAAGGTTGATTGAAGCCTTTAGGCATTTTAGTGAAGTGCATTTTCATTTGTTGGTACTTTGCTGTGACTATGAGACTTAAATCTCCTTTTAGAGTTGACAGAAAATAAAACTGCTTTTGTTGTCAAATTCAGTGGCAAACTTTGCTGTGTTGTTTTTAAATTAAAAAAAAATATATTTATATATTAACTACTACATTACCTTAATGTTATTTTTATTTTTTTACGATAAGTGGTGATGGAAGTAAATGCTATCTGTAGTGGTGGGAAGGTGTGCAAATACATATTTCATACCACCATAGGGCCAACACCTATTCTAAAAGTCTGGTCATAGCCTTGCCAGTTTCCTGTTACTGTGAAAGTAAACCTGACAATGAACAGATTCTCCAATGACTGATCCAGTAGGATAACATCTTCATCAGGTTATTATCAACATGTGACCAGGCAGATCAACAGTGTATGAGTCAGTCTGTGTACCCCTGCAGTGTGTGTATGGGGAAGTGTGAATGTGTGAAGCATATAAATGTGATAATCCCTGGTTTCTGCACTCCAGGATACAGTTTCCTGGAATGGACTATTACTATTTGACATTGAACTGTGCTGCCATGTAAAGATAATTGATGTGTAGAGACATGATGATGATAGAGTATCAGAGTGACATTAAATGATATACTGTTTCTGTCAAATGATAACAATATGTGTGCACTGTTAATGTAATTGTCCAAATGAATCCTGATTTATGAATTATGACTGAGTGGTTCTGTGTGAAATGGTCACGTTCTCACAGACTGTAGAAGCACAAAGCTAATGCATATGTGTGCATGAAACTGAAGGTTTGTCAGTTTTGCAGCAGTGTGTTTAAAAAAACTATGCTTGTTTGAATTGACTCTGTGTTTCTTAAAGATTAGGAGGGAACCAATCCTGTAAATAAATCCTCAATGGCTCCAGTGTCAAAAAGATTAATTACACTCATTAGCAATGAGCTGCTTAAACACTTTGCTATCATACCAATGACAGTGAGAAAAGTTCACATCCACCAGACTAGATATGTAATGAAGCGTTTTTGCCGATTGTATTAGTCAGTTTTGTGTGCACCCCTCCAGAGTTCAACAATTTTACCAAATGCATAAACACAGTGAGCACATTTGATTTGACCTCTGTGGAGCTGTGATAGTGGTCCCATGTTGTGACGTTACCGTAGCCAGGCCTATTTATTGCTACCAATTAGCAAATGCAACTAATTCATCTTCAACGTTAATTAGTTTTCTGATTCCTCCATGGAAATTAAATCAAAGCCACCTAACTTGGAGATTATTGAGTGTAGGAAATTGAAACACAATACTCAGTTTACCGAGTGACCTTGGTGTTAATCACAGACTGTAAACATGAGCATAGTGCCTGTGACGTCACATGGTGTTAGAGAAAATAAAGCCCAACGTGGAGAGCGCCTTATTGGCAATGCTGACTCTACATACCTTTTAACCTTCTAACATGGACACGTGTAAAGAGGTGGAGTTGAGGCAGGCTGTTAGCCTCCTGGCAACAGCTTCATTGTGCTTACCTTTATGTAAACTTAGTGCCTCTTAATTAGAATGGGATAGGATCATAGACTGTATAAAATATGGACGTAGTATTCATGACATCACCCATCTGTTTCTAAAGCTGTTTAGAGGCCAATCGGCGGTGGCAGCCATATTGCTACTGTCGAGCCAGTGTGATGTAAAGAGGCGGAGTTTGAGCCTCCTAGCCAACAGCTGCAGTGTTCCTGCAGTCAGCTGTGCCTCTCATTGGAGGACTCGAAATCTCAATATCTTCGAAATTGCTGCGTTAGAAAAAAATTCACCACCCTCAAAGTGTGTGCCGATCGAGAAATGAGCTATCCAGACTACACTACACTACAATAATATTAAATATTAAATAAATAAATAAATCTGTCAAACTCATGTATCATTCTCACCATTTAAATCAACTTGATGGTTGTTATAAAACAAATGTGCTCAGTATGTACTGATAAATAAATGATAAATAATAAAACAAAAACAAGGTTGTAAAAAATGTTTGATTCTGCTGTATAACTTGGGTATTTCGACATTGGGACCTTATAGGGATTCCTTGTTTTTTTCAGCCATGCTCAAGTGAACACTCAAGCAAATGTGATTACTTTTTCCAATAATGTTACCTTAATGTAAGCTGTTTATTAATTATTCGAAATGGAATTCTGATTGCGAAACTGTCTTCAAGTAAACTTGACATCTGAATGCCAACTTTCGACAACTTTCTAACAAATGTGAAGGCTGTGAATTAATGTTCTTAAAATGAACCTTTAAATGTGCGTCATATTTTAAGTATCTTGGCTTTAGTGAAACTACAGCAACCAAAACTGCTTACTAACCTAAACTCCAAAGGCTCCCTAAAGCTGGCAATATGTTTTATGTCAGTGTAAAATAATCTTGGCTTACATACAGTACAATGTTTAATTATAATTTTACCACTGTCTTCTAAAAAAATGAACAACACTATTTGTAATTCATGAGATAACACAGACAGCATGGATGTACTGTAGCTGAAACATGCAGCCAGGGTATCATGCAGTGCCACTAATTGGATGGTGCATGTTTTTCAAGCGAAAGACCCTAAATGGAGATACATTAAAAAGGGAAGGGAGTTTATTAACAGGCCTTCCCATCATCAGCTTATTTACATACTCCTGTTTAACGGGTTAAAACATGGCCTTGCAGGATAATGTTTTTTGCGGTGTGAGAACTTTTACCTGAAAAGAAGTTATTGACTTTCTGGCCTCACATATAACATTTTGTTATTATGTTATGTGAGGTTTTTGGGTCCCACGGGGAAGCTAAGTTGATTAAAAAAAATACCGGCGATCCTACTCTCTTGATAAATTATTTTATATATATATATATATATATGTATTGGCCTTTTTGCCTTTATTTGATAGGACAGCTGAAGAGAGTGGAGTGGGGGAGGACATGCAGGAAATGGTCAACCGGCCGTGAATCGAACCATCGACCCCTGCGACGAGGACTGTAGCCTCTGTACGTGGGGCGCTTAGACCGTGAGGCCACCAGCGCCCTGATAATCTAAATTCTTAAATCGCTACCTAACAAGCCCTCTCTGTTTTGAAACATTCATGATGATAAACAGAGGAATATAAGCACATAACTTGTTTTCTTACCATAGTTTGGGCAGCAGACTTTGAGCCAGCAGACGCAGGAGAGCACAGTGAGGTTGGTCAAACTGCACAGGCCGAACAAAACGCCACAGAAGGCATAGACAGTGCAGGTGGGCTTATTAAACAGCCACCTAAATGGAGCGAGAGAGAAAGAGAGAGAAGAGATCTTTTGTCCTGATTGACATTCTGGTCCTAAGCCATGGTTTCCATGCAGAATCCCTCTGGTGGGTTACACAATTCACACCCAGTAGATGAGACAGGTATTACATTGACTGGTCTTCCCCTGGGTCAATTACAGTTACAATGAGAATTTTAACCCAATCAAGACACACGTGACAGCTATCAGTTACACACAAGACCAGAATCCTTTGCTTCTATCTTTAATCTATGTGCTTCATCACTTAGCAGTTTCTTTAGAGAAATGTGACATTAATACTGCAAGAGAGAATAAAGGAGCACCTCTGTTCAAGCCTGCTGAGAGGATTTCAGCAGATAACCTTCACCGAATAGGTGGGCATGCTTTATGATGCCTGAGGCTTACCTCAGGGCAACCCCCTCCAATAGGAGTAACTATGTATTTATGTATCAAATAATAAAACCATGCAATAAAAGAGTGATTAAAAGGGATCTTATGGAGAATGTCCACTTTTATTAAAAGCTACATATCAAGAGAATGAGTTTAATTATCTAGCTCACAAACTGTGCTTTATTGCTTGGATGACTGTGTTTTGAGAAAAAGGTCTAGAATTCTGCTGTGCAGCATTGTGTTTACTTCTTTCTATAAATTGTACTAATATGGGTAACAATGTTAAAGGTGACATATCACGCTTTTTTCATCAATATATATTGGTCTAAGAGGTCCCCAAAACATGTCTTTAAAGTTTATGCTCAAAAAAACACTTTGAAATCAGATTTTGGCATGCCTGAAAAGCCCTCTTCTTCAGTCCTCCTCAGAACCCTCTGTTTTCTCTCTGACCACGCCCCCTCAGAAAGTGGATGTGCCTCGGCTGTCCAGCATGTTGATCTAATGTTTACATGTTGGCTGAATATACACGGCTGCTTAGAGATCACGTTACTTCAACCCTCTGAATCTGATCCAGAATCTGATCCTGACGGAGAGGCGCCTGTAGCAGGACCTTTCTGAAGGATTGGTCACAGATTTAGTGTTTCTTGTTGTTTTATTTATCAGTATGTCAACGTGTGTCTTGGTACACAGCTACGAACATGTAGCTATGTGGCTATGCTAATTAGCGCTAGCACTTATCCATGATAAATAAAAATCATCCACTAGATCTTCAAATCTGCAGGCCTGGGGAGTAAAACTGACCTCTACCAGAAAGGCAGCAGGACCTTTCTGAAGGATTGGTCACAGATTCTGTTTTTCTTGTTGTTTTATTTGTCAGTATGTAGACGTGTGTCTTGGTACACAGCTACAGCTACGACATGTAGCTATGTAGCTATGCTAACTAGCGCTAGCACTTATCTATGATAAATAAAAATCATCCACTATATCTTAAAATCTGCAGACGTGGGGAGTAAAACCGACCTTTGTGTTTATTAATACAGTATTTATACAGTCTATGGGCTGAACAAGCTCCGAGCTCTGACTCCGTGACAGACCGGATATTGTTGTTACGTAACAAAAACACGGAAGTCTGAAACGGCTCGTTTCACACACATTTACAGAAAGGTGGAGAAATCAAAACAGGCAGAATGGATTTTTTTAATTCTTGGGGTGTCTGTAGACATGCCAGGGAAACATATTTCAGGTAGAGAACCATTAAAAAGTCCATTTTGCATGATATGTCACCTTTAAGGCAGTTTCAAAGTCCTCCAACAGCTCCCCCCATTTGGATGTTTTCTTATGTGGAAGGTAAAAAAAAATAAAAAATCCCTCATCCCTTTTGCCATCACCTGCAGTGTTTGTCTATTATTGAGTTTAAAAGGCATAAAAGGATTATGATTGGTCACTCACATGTGGGTGTAGGCTGATGGGATAGCTAGTGGGAACAGGCTCATGGTCATGCCCAGGTCACTGATGGCCAGGTTGACCACAAAGAACTCTGCAGGCTTCAAAGAGGACTTCTTTCTATAGGCCACGAACAGCAGGACCCCATTCCCTGCTATAGACAGCACACCTGCAAGTGAAAAAAGTGACAACAGAGGTTGTTCATGAATGTGCACTCCATAAACAGAAGCCTGGAGGAAAATACCAAATCACTTACCAAAAATGGTGTAGAGAGTTCCCATGAGGAAGTCATTATTTTTTGATATTCTGGACACCAGCAGAAATGTTTCAGAGGCATTTCCCATCTAAAAAAAGAAAAGAAGGACAAACAGTCAGGAGAAGAAGAGTCTGAGAGTAGTTTTTGATCTAACGTTTGTTGCTTTTTGGCAAATTCTAAGAAAATAAAACGCACACAACTTCCCTACAAATGTTACAGTGTAAGCTGATATCCCGGAAAAAAATAAATGAAAGGACACATCTACTGCTGCAACAATAAACACCCTCCCTTAACTTGAGGTGTTTATACGAAGCACATATTAATGTATAAGCAAGCAATATTTAGTACAAAGCCACAGTTGTGTTACAATAGTGCCTCTCCTTTAACCTTGTCAGGTACATTGAGTGGGAGTGAGCACTTAATCTGCTCTCAGAGAGGTATTGTTCAGAGTTTCTTATTGTAATCAGCTGGAATTTTTTTTATATACAACTACAACCAGTTTGTCAACATCTGCCATAACAAAGATTAAAATCTGGGAATACAATTTGCATAAATTCCTCCAGTGCTGTTTGACTGGCCAAATCATATGTTATGATCCCACAGTGTTCCCATTCTTTTAGCTGATGCCTCTTCTCTTATTGCCTGCATTCACTTTTGTCCTCTGAAAGGTTCAGCTTTTCCGTGAAAACTCAGACCTGGGTTCTTTTCATAGATAGACTCTATAACATATGGACCATTGGTTTCTTCAAAGGTATTTTGAAGCCCATATGAGAATGCTGACTTAACCTAACATTTAGTCAACCCAAAACAGGGCCTTGAGCCTCCTAGCAAACCGCAACAATCTGCCCATTTGTAAGTCAACTCAGCTGCAAACTTATGCCTAAAGCCCTTGCCTTTTATCTTAACAGATGCATCATGAAGACATTTGCCATCCATACAATGTGATAAAACAAGAAATGGATTCATGGCTTTAGCAGCCAGCCTCAAGAGACCTGCAGTTTTTTTGCACTTCGACATAGGCACAATTTAACATTTAAATGGCCTTGGTGAAGCACAGCTTGTAGGCAGCAATACTGCAACGTAGTGTGTATGAATGCCAGTGCATGTCGGCGTATGTATGTGTCCAAGCACTTGTGTATATTTGAGTTGATGGTTATGAGTTGTATATGTATCACATGCATTTGTTGTAGTGGGGTCTTAAATGAGCCTAAAACAATTGCAATCAATTTTGATCATTTATAAAAAACAAAACAAAAAAAAACCTCAACTTTAACTCAAATGATATAAAATGGCACAAAGCAGCTCTCTGCTTCAATGTCTAGAGAAGAGCCTTTTCTCTAATGTTAAGAATACAATGCATACCGTATAAGTAGGACACTGGCGCATCTTGGGCGCTGGCTTTAGAGAGGGAAGTTGGGGTTGAGGGACATGAAATATTTGTGTACATGCACAGGAAGGAATATAATTTATTTACCATTTATTTCTCATCCACTGAAACGTTAAAATCGTATGAGCTAAATTCTTTAAGGACTCAGCAAGGATTTAAATTTTTTTGGTCCAACATCACACTTTAAAGCACTTAAATTATTGCAAGCAAACATCTGTCAGGGAACTAGTGACTGCTACAATGAGGACTCTTGCCTCTGTATATGGGGTACACCCTTAAACCCCTTAAACCATCCTTAAGATATCAGTCATATTGTTATGTTTTTAACACATTAGTGAGAAGTGGCGCACTGTAAAGATTATTTTTCATCTGGGATCTCATGCAATGTAGGGAAGCTTCATAAAAAAATGACAAGAAACATGTACCATTGCAGATTGTACTGTAGGAATCACTAAAACATAATGGAGCTATATAAGAATCATCAAATAAAGTGCTTTTAAAAGGATCTCTATTAGCTAAAAGCTCAGTTATCAGTGGAGCCATTAACTGACGGCATAAGGAACCCAAATCATCAGGCACAAATGTTGCACATCACTTTCTGCAGATGTTTTGTGCAAGTTTATCAATTTGTTGAAACCGCAGTCTGACATTCACCAAGAAAAACTGTTATGTTTAAGTCTTCTGCTTCTTGTCCCCCTCTTACTCATCATCTCAGTTTGTTGCCTTTAAGTATCTCAGCTAACTTATGTATCTTAAAATGAAAGCAAAATATTGTTTCCCTGTCGTTCTGCTTATGATGTTGTAAATATTACAAAGATACAAATTGTAATAGTTTTTGTTAAATAATAGAGGAAATTAATTATTCGTAGTGCACCTTAGACTTCACTTTGGTATGCAGAAGAAATAGAGAAGTTGGGGTCTGAGTTTATTTTAAGAGTAAAAGTTGTTTTTTTTAAGTTGCAATGATAAACAAATCCAAAATGAAGCAGTTATTAGCCCTGCAGTAGCAGATGCTTGTCTGTTGGGTCTCGGGACAAAAATACTGGAATTATTTCTTGACAATTCCCTGTTAAGGTCTGTATTCCCATTGCGTACATCATACATCTGTGTGACCCAGCAGAAAAAATAAGAAAATTAATATTAACAGTATATCTTTCTTTGATATGAAGCAAACTGGACATTAGCCATCGTCCTGCCCAGCGTATCTGGAGTTGTTATTTGAAAAATCCCTGCTGGTTTCCACTGTCCGGAGAAACAGTTTCAGTGGATATAACATCATTCCATGCATGGACATAACCTGTTCAGTGAATTGTGCTTTCTTTGTGTTTAGGGACACAATGGAATGAGCCAAATGTATTGAAGTAGAAAGGAATAATAGCTGACAGATTGATTAGTTTGGTTGAGGTTATGCACAAAACACACAATCGAATAATCAAGGGACTTCATCCAACATCGTTGTGCCCTGTGCGTCACTTGGCGCCCAGATTGAGCACTGCTTAATTAGCTTGTAGCCAGAAGCGCCCTCATTTACTTTGCACCATGTGCCACAGACTTGTACTTAAGATTATTTAAATAGGACCCCTTGGATTTATCTTCCATTATTGCCTTCAATCGAGGCAGTTTATCAGATTTTACATATCTCCATTTGGAGTCTCATAACACTTTTTACTTTTCAACCAGTGCAGTCATGAAGTAATGATAACAGATTGCAAAATCAGCAGAGTTCCCCTGTAGTTCCTGGAAACTGACATTCTGAGATGCTAGGAATTGAAACAACAACCACATCTGTGACTGCATTGATTTTGCACTTAAAGGGCACTGTATCTGCAAGCCTGTCCACTTATTAACATTAGAGCCCCCCCTTCTCCTCTGAGAGGTGACAGGGGTACAAGAGGAAAGACTGGATTAACCTTCAGAGAGGCTGAAGTCAAGAGACAGTGACTGAAATAAGAAAGCGAGGGGTAGCAGGGAGTCAGGGTAAAGGGGAGGAACTCTCGCTGGCACCCGTCAGTCTGAGAGGAGGATAAAGTGAGAAATAGAGTGAAGGAAAGTCAAAAGTGTCTGTCAGCTTGTAGCTGGAGGTGAAGTAAAGGCTAAGGATTGTTAAGGACGTCTGTGACAACTTAAGCCTTCCTGTCAGAAAAATGGAACTTACAGCCCAGACACATACAGAAAAACACATACAAACGGACAGAAGGCAAATTGTCAAGAGCAGAGAAGGAGGAGGAAGAAACTGCTGTAAGAATGGGAGGCTTGGAGGAATCTGGGAGGACGAGTGAAGGACAAGAGAGCCTATAAGTGAAACTGTCAAGAAGCCCCGGATTGAAAACTGATTGATGGAGATTACCCCTGAAACAAACGGGACTGAGGGACAATGTGAAAATTCAGTTACAAAATGCATCCCAAACAGAAGACTGAATGGAATCCAGCAGAGCAAATATATTATTCTTCTGAATCGGAGACGCATTTTGCTGCAGTTTTTTTCCCCAATATTAACAAGATCTTCAGTTTCCAGTACTTTAATGCCCTGAGGGATCCCAAATAAACACCACCATCACAAGTCCTCCTTGTTTTCTTTAAGATGCTTTCTTTTTTTTAAATTGACAGAGCAGAACTGGAATAAACTTAAAAACTATCACATCATATTTTGTAGGACTCACTGTTTAGATTGTTCTTCCCTTCTAAAGATAGTTGGAGCCATAAAATATGCAATTAATTACTTATGCTGTTTCTGTAAATGGAGTTACTGATTTCTGTAAAACTTTGGTCAACGAGAAACATGTGGTTATATGGCATCACTGAATTTTTGCTCAACATTCAGTTACAACAGCAACAGCAACCACACCCATGAAATTATATTTTTTCTGAGAACACAGCTACATGAACTGCAATTAGAGGGAAAGCACTGAGGTTATCATTGGAGTAAGGACGTTGAATTGTATACAGTCATTTGTTTCCAAAATGACACATTTAAATAATTGATGCAGCGTCAGTCATGCCACCTGTCAATTTCAAAACATTTTCAGAGCTTCTGAGTATTTTTTCTGGGCGACTGTGCAATCATTTGTGCGGTTTGCAGTGCCTTGTATTTCAAAATTGTGTTCAGATTAATGCTTGGAAAGTACAAGCATGATGTGCATGGTTGAACACTGGAGGCCACAACACGCTGAACCATTCTAATCAGTAATTCCTGCCCATGAACATCATGAATTTCAAGTCTCGAGAAAGGGAAAGGTGGGATGCTGTCCAAGGGGTAATGTAATGCAGGATGTTGGCTGTGGGGGCTGTGCTGTGTTCGTACACTACTGCTGGAAGGTGTGCATATGTATGTAGGTGTTATCTTTCAGATGGAAGATCTTGACAATTGTGATAGCCTATTAATTTTATTTTTGCAGTATGAATAATTTTACATTTTAGGGCATCAGAGGCCACAAATAAATCAATCTGACATTTTAGTATAATCTTATATATACTTATCTATAACTAACAAACATCCCCCTCGTAACTACAAACCAGAGCAAATGGACACAGCTCCAGTCTGTCCTGTGCTCTGAAAACTGGAGTTTCATTATAATGGCATGAAATGTAGACTTTTTTTTTTTTATGTCATTTATAATTTCTCCACTACATTAAGCCAAGACACTGAACAATTACACATAATGCTGATCATCCAAATGATTTCCACATGGCATCACTCATCCTGATACAAAGTACAGCCTCTTCATCAAAACACATAGTTGATCATTGCATGCTTCTTATTCCTTTTATATCTGTTATTCTCCAATATGCAGAAGGCACACTAGTTAGGCATAATGTTATTAGATGAATAACAGATGCCTGAGTGCTCCCTAGAGGGACAGTAAATGATGTTTTTTATTGTCAGTAAAAATCAAAGGGAGGGCAAACTGCTTAACTCTGTTTGATTGATCATCTGTGGGATAGCCTGTGCTATGTATCTTAAACCAGTGTCCGGTATATAAGAATTAATCCTATCAAGTAGCAGGCATTTGAGAGAACAAAGGTTTATGATGATAAAAACTTGGACAAAAACTAAAACAAAAAATAATTTAATCTTGTGACTAAAGCTTGGTTTATACTTGTGCGTCAACTCTAGCCTGTAGCATTTACTGTACTTTCATGTAGCCCTGTACCTACGTACATAGCCTGACGTGTACCTCAAATATGTCAGACATTAAGCCCGATTTTGGACCTTATTCCCCCCTTCCAACAGAAGTCAGCAAAGTCCTGTTGGTTCTTCAGATTAGCTTGCCAGATTTTCCTGAGGTGTTGAGTGATTTTACTTTCCCCATTCAGAAGAGGAATGTTACCGCACCTGTTGAAATCATAGGTATTAAACATGATCAATATTTATGACCAAATATTCTGCTGTGTGGGGGGAACCCTGAGGACATCCAAGCATGCAGTAGAACAGAACAAAAGCAAATCATGAAGCATGTTGAGGGAAGAAAGAAGTAGAACAAACAGCTTTGGGGATAGTAAACACCTAGCATTTTAATATGGACGTAGTATCCGTGATGCCACCCATCTCTTCCTGAGCATTGTTTTGAAGCCAATGGCCATGTTTATTAATGCTGCAAAGATCGTCTTTTTTTAATTGGGGTCTGTGCGGTTTCCGGTGTTACTGCAGCCAGCCTCAAGCAGATTCTCGATATATTGCAGTTTATAACACTTCCCCATGGACTTCATCATTTGAGACTGGAGTTTGCCGCTTGATTGAAGTCAGAAATGAAGGAGCAACTTATTGATTTGTGGAAACACAGCATGTCTGCAAAAGATGCCACAATCAAACTGACAAGGAGAGTTGCACAGAATTAATACCACAATGGATGTACTAGATAGCTGCGCAGCTAGCAACACTTAGCTTGACAACCATCCTGTTGACCTCCATGATTGTTTATGCCTGATTTGACATGTTTAAGACCCCAAGATTTTGGAAGATTTCCATATTTGGGAGTCAGCACTAATAGTTGCTGGTGAAACTGCTGATGTGGAGTGGGCTGTGTCGGCTATATTTGTGCACGCCAGAACAAAACTGATAAACCTCTAATAATTGTTTGTTTGTGTAGGGTTTCTCACATCTGTTGAGGTTTAATTTTTTTTTATGGATCAGTTCCTTTTTAAGAATGCTACAAACTTCAGCATTACTGAAGTTCTCCATCACTGACACATTCAAACTCCTTGGAATTCATATCAGCAATAGCCTCAAATGGAAAATAAACACAGACCTCATTCTTAAAAAAGCCCAGCAAAGACTCTTCCTTCTCTGACAGCTCAAGACATTCAGAGTTAGGTTTCATCTCCTGCTCCGCTTCTACACAGCCATCATCGAAAGCATCCTCACTTCATCCATCACAATCTGGTTTGGCACTCTCAACACACTCTCCCGGAAGAAACTGCAGCGCATCATCAACAGGGCATCCAAAATTACTGGCTCGCCCCTACCGTCCCTTGAATCTCTCCACCCCGGTCACTGCGCAGAGCTCGTAGATCATATCTGATCCCACTCACCATGCACACTATGCCTTCCAGCTAATGCTCTCTGGGAGGCACTACTGGACAATTGCCTCCAAAACAACGCGTTTTAAAAACAGTTTTATTCCCCTTGCAATCAACTTTATTAACTCTGAACTCTAAACACCAAGGATTAGGTATGGCCCTTGTATTTACAGTCGTATGAAAAAGTTTGGACACCCCTCTGAGGCTGCATAATAATTTACTCTGTCTACACAGAAAATGATCAAAGTGGCATGTCATTCATTTTCTAATCAAAGCTGAGTACTGGGGTGTTTTCCAGACAAAAACTTTAAGTGTAGCAATATTAAATTGTATGAAAATAAATCAGATGTCAAAAATAGGCTGTGCAAAAGTTTGGGCACCCTTGTCATTTTTTGATTTGAATACCTGTAACTACTTAACACTGATTTATTGGAACACAAAATTGGTTTTATGAGCTCATTTAGCATTGAACTTCATAGACAGGTGCATCCAATAAAAAGTATTTAAGGTGGCCAATTTCAAGTTGTTTTTCTCTTTGACTCTCCTCTGAAGAGTGGCGGCATGGGGACTTCTAAACAACTCTCAAATTACCCGAAAACAAAGCTTGTTGAGCATTACGGTTTAGGGGAAGGCTACAAAAAGCTATCTCAAAGATTTCAGCTGTCAGTTTCCACTATGAGGAACATAGTGAGGAAATGGAAGGCTACAGGCACAGCTTTTGTTAAGGCCAGAAATGGCAGGCCAAGAGAAATATTGGAGAGGCAAAGGCGAAGGATGGTGAAAATGGTCAAGAACAACCCACAGACCAACTCCAAGACCTACAAGATCATCTTGCAGCAGATGGTGTCAATGTCCATCGTTCAACAATTCAACGCACTTTGCACAAGGAAAAGCTGTATGGGAGAGTGATGCGGAAGAAGCCTTTCCTGAGCACACGCCAAAAACAGAGTTGCTTCAGGTATGCAAAAGCACATTTGGACAAGCTAGCTTCATTTTGGAATAAGGTGCTGTGGACAGATGAAACAAGGATTGAGTTATTTGGGCATAACAAGCACCGTTATGGATGGCGGCGAAAGAACAAAATTTCAAGAAAAACACTTGCTACCCACAGAAAATTTGGTGGAGGTTCCACCATGCTGTGGGGCTGTGTGGTTAGTGCTGGTACTGGGAATATTGTTAAAGTTGAGGGTCGCATGGATTCCACTCAATATCAGCAAATTCTTAAGAATAAAGTCCAAGAATCTGTCCCAAAGTCGAAGTTACGCCGGGGCGGGATATTTCAACAAGACAACGACCCAAAAAGCTGCTCAAAATGTTCTCAGGCATTCATGCAGAGGAACAAGTACAATGTTCTGGAATGGCCATCCCTGTCCCCAGACTTGAATATCATTGAAAATCTGTGAGATTATTTGAAGTGGGCTGTCCATGCTCAGAAACCATCAAGCCTAACTAACCTGGAGATGTTTTGTAAGAAAGAATTGTCCACAATAACTTCAACCAGAATCCAGACACTCATTACAGACCTTAGGAAGCGTCTAGTGGCTGTTATTTTTGCAAAAAAAAAGGCTCTACTAAATATTGATGTGATTTTTCTGTTGGAGTGCCCAAATTTATGCACTTGTCTAATTTTGCTTTGATGCATATTGCACATTTACTGTTAATCCAAAAAACACAATTTCACTACTCAAATATTACTGTGCCCATCAGTTATTTGATATATCAAAATGAAGTTGCTGATAGAAACACACAATAATTTATAAATGAAAATAATGGAAATTGTCAGGGGTGCCCAAACTTTTTCATACAACTGTATTATTTTTGAAATGTTACGTCTACATGTACAATTATGTTTCTGTCTATTGTTAAATGTAATGTTGGAACCTGCAGCTGTGCTGAAAACAAATTCCACCAGCTTTGCTGTGTGGTCATTAAAAAAATAAATCAATCAATCAATTTCGAATGCCACAGCTGAAACTGAGAGTAACATATTATTCCCATGGAAGAAAAACAATTGTTTTTTAAATGGCTAAAATCATTTTAAATCAACATTTTGTGTAAAACAACGGATCTCTTTAGTAACTAGCATTGTACTACTCAGGGGAACGTATAGTAAGCAGGTTGTTTTATCAGAGGAACCCCTCCAGAGTGAGACAAGATCCCTGTTTGTGTTCCAATTTGTTATTAAAGCATGCTCATCAGACATAATCCCAAACTTAATAACAATATGGATGCAAAACCATACATACGTTTTAATATCTGGGTAAAACTGAATAACAACCACAAGTAGAATTAAGATATATACAAAAAAGAAAGCATAAGTACTAAAAATAAAGTGATACAGGCTAAGGCTAGGCTGTGGCTTAATAAGACCTAACAAATCTGAAACGAAGCCAGACCCATAAGCTTTGAATGTTATGAATATGATCATGGAATTCATTTTTCAGCTTCACTGGCCAGAACAAGTCTACTATAAATGTAACTGTTGGATTTTGTTAATACTGAGCAGCTTCATACTGAGCCCTGTAGGTGTTATTATTCCTGCTATAAAAATAAGACTAGAGGTTTACTTTTCAAGGTTGAAACAAATGGAAAGGCTGAGTTTTGGTTGGCGATCCTTATGTGGACAAATGTCAAAATAATACGACACTCTGGCCGACTGACAGCTTTAAAATGTGGTCTGTAAACACAAGCACACATGCTGTGGAGATATATGAGAGGAAGTTACTTAGATCAGGGTACTTAGTGAGGCATTACAAGACTATTTAGCTTCATAAATAATGAGCCAAAATCTGTGACCTAAACTGTGCATGAATAAGATGCAGTCCTCTGAGAACTAAAAGCACATTACCCTGTAAATCACCCAGTTCATAGCTTATTTAAGGTGCAACAGAGCCTGACTGTCTCTTTGGTTTATCAACGTGCTGTCGCGGTGACAGGGGAGAGAGCTGAAACTCTGCAAATTATTTTTATTCACTGTGCTAGAGAGACAAATGGGTGAAGAAGAGGACAGAAACAACCAGCAGGGGATGCATCTTCGGGAGCTGGGGAAGAGTCTGGACTCAAAGAATAAAACAGTGGGAGCCAATTATAATAAATAAGCATGATTATGTAAACAGGACATGAGTGATTATCGTGTTTGCTCTAGATAATACGGCTGAGGAAGATACCAGATAAGGGGGTCCATTCCCCCTTCTTCTAACAATTGCAATCATTCTAGATTTATGATAAAATAATCATTTTTAATCCATGCACAATAAGAAGGTGAGGAATCTCCCTGCCATCCTATAAAGTAAAAACCAGTCACTCTTTCAGTATTCCTCAAAATTTGGCCCTTCCAAGGATGTTGTTTCTGTCTAAAGGTGACCTGAGCTCATCTCCATCTCACTGGAAGCAAATGAAAAACAGCAGGCGTCACAAACTCAGAAATATGACCCTTACAAACCACATAGCTCATGGTAACACAGCCAGTTCTAGTTTCTGACTTGTCACCTTGCCAGTAAGCATCAGCAGTTGTTCATACTGCGAGACTGGCTGGGAGTCAGATTTCATGCAGGGTCTAAATCAGTTCTAAAAAAAGGCCACTTCATCACTAAGTTGTGTCCATTTTTCATGATGAAGTGGAATACAAACTGTTTCAAATGGCCTCCATTGTGGCTCCATCCCTTAATTTCTCAACTCTGTTTTTCCTGTCACTTCCTTTAAGTCTCCTCTTGGTAAACGGGGAACAAAAGGAGGTAGAGGAGAAGCTTTTAGATCCACCCAATCTTTCTTTGTCCCATCCACATTCTCATGTCCTCATTCTTTATCCACATTTTCTCCCGAAGGGTACTCATTCATTCAACCCCTCTCCTCCTCCATTTTAATCTTGTTTCCCCAACAAAGTTTGCTCTTTCTTTTTTCTTTAATCTCCTTGGTGTTTTTGTCCTTTGGCTGGGAAAGCAGAGTACACTACCTCTCCTGTTGCAGAGAGGTATGTACATTTCAATCTGTCTGCCTATCGTACACAAGGCTGACTGTTGGCGTTCAAACACAGATGGTGAAAACAAACTGACAGATGTTTAGTTCACATTAAGCATCTGTGTGTATGAGGGGATGTATTTCTGAATGTGTTTAAAGCACCTTGTTCAGATGTTATGAGATATTTGAAAGGAAAATCATCAGTAGTTATCATTATCACTGTAATGCGTCTAACAAGGTCGACTGCACCCAGTAGTATAACATATGTTTTGTCAAATCTAGAAAAACATATCTGTTGAGACTGACCTCCTTGGTCATTGGTTACGATAAATTAACATATGTTAAAGGTTCAGGTACATGGACTACAACATATGTTCTTTTTTTTTTTTTAATAAAGAAGCCTATAAATCAAGGAATACTTAAAATAACCCAAATCAAATATCAGAATTACTTTTTGGGGTCTTAAGTCTTGGGTACTGCAATCACTCCCCTAAGCCACTTCTTTCTTTATTGTGTTGCCATACATAAGACATCTGACTTTCTTCAATGCTTCTTTACTATCATAATAATTACAGCCATTGAATTTGCCCACTAGAATTCATAAATGGGTCTTTTGAGGATGAAAAATTGTCCATTCAGCTGACAAGGAGCAGGAGAAGGGCCTTCTGTCCCATCAGCGGTTCAAAGGACAACCCATAAAGACCAGTTAATAGGCTAATAACCCTGAAAATGACTGGTTTGAAAGTCACTTTAAAATCAGAGATATGATGATATGTACACCCACAAATGGTTATGGGCTAAAATAGATACGAAATGGAAATTGAATAATTTGACAATCTAAATCTGTCCTTCCTTTTACAAATTGTGTTTTGAGTTTGCAACATTTCATTTTTGTCAGTGCTGTCTAACACTCAGCAGTTGATAATAAAAGAAAGGCTATTTGTTCTTCTGGAAACTTAACAGACAAAAATCAAACCATCAGTTAAGTGAGAAAATAATCTCCACTGTACAGTCCATTATTTTGAATCCATCTCATATGTATAAATTGAATTGTATATTAACAGTTTGGAATCATAAAAATGTCAGTATTGCAATTGTTGCTTTAGTTCTTTAGTATTTTACCTGCTGTTATGATTGGAATTGATAGACACCATAAAATGAACAATTCTGGGGGGAAAACAGATCTGACCATTTAAAAATCAAAGTAAGTAAATTCAAAATGAAACTCTATATCTTATTCGGTAAAGTGCAAATGTTCTTTGATTTTTACTGTTTCAGATTTGTATCTCTTTTTTTTCCTCCATGGACATTGGACACTGACTTAATCCAAAATTGCAAAATCTGTCAACATCGAAAGCACAAATATCTTTTAAACATATATTTATTTTCAAATTCAATAAATGTCCATGTCCACATTTTTTTAAGATTAGTTTTTTTCAATTGCACCATTTAGTTTCAAGTGCAGTTCTTGAATTGCATGCAAACTAAAATGTTGTTTGTTGGTAGTTTTGATTTTTTAACAGGGATGATCACAATCCCCCACAAAGTTTCAAACATGTATTTTTAATCACTATTGTAAGGAAATAATCCTGATCTTGTAGTCTAAAGAATAGACTTGTATTTAACATATTGCACACATGCATTAACCAGCTATCCAAGTGGAAAGCTATCAGCATTTCTCTGAAATCCCTCAAAGCTCACATAAACTTATAACCCAACAGTCACCTACCCCCTCACACATGTAGCAATTACTGACATGCCTTCTATAATTCACCAGAAAAAGAGGCCTGTTCTTGTCATGAATACTAATGTAGTGAAATCACACCTTCCCTTAGTGGTTGAACCAGTAGAAAATGACAAGACCAAATGGGAATTCAATTATTAAAGGCAAGAGCATGAGCAGGGTGTCACTGCAGTTCATTCTCATACCACATACACGGAGAAGGAGATGATAGTGGTTACATAACACACTGCACCAGATGTGCATGTGACTTCAGGGCTGTTAAATGCTGTTTCTGAAGGTACATTTTACTTCACGTCTGAAATAACTATGAAGAAAAAAATACAGCGTTTTTCTCAGAACTTGAACTCCTGATCCAGCTTCCTAATGTCTAGTTGGTAGGGGACAGATGAATGTGGTCCTGCTGGAGGTTCTGCCTGAGCAAAGATGGATTTGGTGAGTCAATGCTAGATCTCTAATTACAAAGGTTACAGTCTAGACGACTATGTGTGAAGTGAAGTGACATTTTTTGTCACGATTTGGCACCATGGGAACTTAATTCCATTGATTAATTGGCAAATGAAAGAAACATTTGCTTTTGTTTTGTTGTATGATAAGTAAGAAATATAAAATGAGGCGGCATCTATAGGTTGAAAGCAGAATACTCTTCCTCCCTTCTTCATTTCCCCCGGTCTCTTCCCATCTTCTATTCCCCCATTTACTCAGCCATCACCTGCCCATGTAATCAAAGACATTTACATTTACAGTTGCAGTCGTTAATTTCCACTTCCCACATGCCCTCTCCTTCCATCATTTATACATCCATCTGTTCATCTCTGACTATAGCTCTCAAAGAGAAAAATGCTCAAACATTGACATGATCTCCTGGTGCTTTCGACTTCATTATTTATATAAAGAGTGACTCCAGTAACACATCCCTCGCTCTCCCATCACTTCAAGGCCGCTTGCCGCCGCAAACACAAGAAAACAGGTTGCACTCAGGCTTTATCACTCAGAGAATCAGAAAAGTTTTTGATTTTTACTTGGAGAAGTTTCCAGAAAACCAAGGCTCAAGCTCCATCATTCGGAGTGTATAAGTTCTGTCATGTGTGATGAAGTGTTGTGGGCTCAGGGATGACAAACTTTCTCCCTCCTTTCATCCCTCACATCATCTTCTACATCACTTGTGTCCCTCTTTATGCTCTTTCACGCCTTCTCCATTGCATTCCTCTCTGAATAAATTCCTGCGTTTACATTTAAATATGCTAATCTGAAACGGAGCAACCGTGTGACAGACAGATGAAGGGAAACAGTTCACTTTGATGGGCAATTTTCCAGCCAGTTATCACAGCAGCATGCGTGAGAAAAGAACAAGCAGATGTTTGATGAAAAGAACCTGAATCTTGTTTCTGAAAGTACCACACACAGATGAAACATATGAAAATAATGAATGTGTCACGGATGAGGAGAGGACTCTGTCTGCAGGATAAATGTTCTTACTTACTTTCAGGAAAACAACGTTTTCACTTTTAACGTAAATGTTAAAGCAGAAATTGTGATTTCAAAGACTTCTGTGATTTTCAGTAAAAATCTAGAGCATCGTCAATAAGAGGCTCAAAGCTAAGTGTCAGTTTTTTCTTATGTTTTTGAATCTGGATCACCTCATTAAGGTGCATATGTTGTGTTGTTGCTAATCCCATAATCCTTCCTGTAATCTTTACTGTTCAGCTTTGTCGTTGTAATCTTTACTGTGCTGTGGTTTCGGTTTATCTGATTAAACGCTGCAGGTAAGCATTTAAATCAGCGATTCAAGAGAAAGTGATGAAATGCTGAGCTAAACAAGCTGACCACACTGCTCTTTACTAAAAAGAGGCAGTCCTGTTTGGACATGATCCTAAAATTTAGGGAATGCTACTGTTTGACTCTTGATTTCTCGTTCTCGCATCAAGTAAGGTAAAATGACTAGTGAGTGGATTGTTATAGTGGATTGGGACCTTAGCATTACCACTGAAAACCATCAAATTAACTCTGATTACAGATAGTCCACCAGAGTCTATGATTAGAATCGTACCTTCGGCAACATGTGCTGTCAAGAATTAATAGGCTGTTGCTGTGGAGTATTGACCAAGCACAGCTGTGTAAATGCATTAATAAGGCTCAAATCCTATAGTTGACCTGCTGTAAATTGATGGGAAGAATCATTTTTGACCACAATTTCATTGGTCAGGGGGTCACAAAAAACAACCTCAAACTATAGGGCCCTATTCAAGCAATCTAAAACACATGTTCTGAAAAGCTTGAGCCAAAGTGAATTAGGACATGTCCAACCAGATTTTAGTTACAGACAATCTGGGCACTAAAAGAAGCACAGGGTCGAAAGACATTATTTTAAATCCCTCAAGTCCTTATTCAAAGGTGTTAGCTCAGAGTGACAGCTCTCATTCCCCCCAAGAGTGAGGTTTCATTCTCTCTATTTAAAAACACAAGTCACTTTGGGAATTATGGGGATTTGTGGATTAATGTTATATGGACGGAAGCAATCCATCTTCATATTATTCATTTAAAACTAAGGATATGAGGACAGTAAGTTATTATCCAAGATCTACTGATGACTAATGTCTCATGTGCTTAGCATTAAAGAGAAGTAGGCTTTCTCATGTGGCTGTATTATGAACTGCTAGCGTAATGGATGGTTCTTAGGATTTATTAACATATGTGGACACCATCATCAGTGGCACCAAGAACTGTGTTTGTGTGTGTCTGTGTCTGCATGTATTCCAGATAACACATCAAACTCAGCATGATGGCAAACCGAGTGTTGTATCTGGCTGTAGTTTTTGGCCCATGCAGCTCCTGACCACACCTCACTTTAAGACCAACACACCCACTCTCTATTTACACAATTTGGGCGCTGGGTGTTCACATGGTGATCGCATCAAGTAGCAAATAGCTGACACTTGCGCCTTGTTTGTTGTCTTGGAGTCTGTGGGACCAAATTATCTGCAAAGTAGCTGGCAAAGTCTGCCCTACAGTGTTTACATATGCATGATGCGGGACATGCTGAAGTGTGACTGAATTTTTTTAGGGAGTAAGTTTCTTCTGTGTGTTTTTAAAGCTGCTGTGAGGAACTTTTGATTTATATCAATTTTGGCGCCCCCTTGAGGACAAAGTGATACCTCTTGTCTCTTGTTCTGTACATGAAAAAATAGTGTTTTCAACAAAAACTCACCCTAATGTCGTTTAACAGACAGATTTATCACTCCGTGTGGTTATGTGCCATAAAAACAGACAAAAAGGATGTTTCTAAAGCCAAATATCAATCATGTGGTCTGACACCTACCCCCTCTGAGTGGTTTGTAGCATTAAAAATGACAACAGAGAAGGTATCAGTGTTGTTGTTCATGGTCTTGTTCGCTTTTGAAGGTCATAAAGAGGCATCAGTGTCGGTTTCAGCCTGTTTCTCAGCTGGTTAAAAACTCCTCACAGTGCCTTTAAGGAGTGCAATTAAAACACAGTGACGTGTACAAATGCTGTACATGGGCTTTTAAGATACAGTAGTCAATTGCTATGTTCCCACATTGTTTAAGCTGACTCTTCACCTTTTAAGTTGGCTAGTAAACGGTCATGAGACAGCCTAAAGCTGATAGAATTGTCCTGAAGAAATCAACCTGAAATAAGGGACAGTGTAGTCTAGTTGTTTTATCAGGCTGTACTGGAGAGTATTATTATGAGCAGTGTGTTCTTGGGCAGGCGCAGAGAATACTTCTAGACCCATTGCACATCCTTCACTCTGTACCTTCTTCCAGACGGTAAAAGTTCATACTCAGAGTCCCCGAGTGTAAATTGAACCGTTTTAAAAACTCCTTTTGTGCCGATCTCTATTAGAATTTTAAATAGTAAATTGCCTGTTTGGGTTGGGACAGTGTTATGGTGTTCTCTCTTTAAGATTATGCTGTGTTGTATGAATGTGTACTGTACTATTTATTGTATTTATGTGTTCTTGTGTCATTGTGGTGATTTTTAAAGGAGCAAGTAACATGTGCAGCACTGATGTCAAAGACAAATTTCCCTACGGGGACAATAAAGCACATCGTATCGTATTGTATCGTAACTGAGGAGACTTTGAGTCTACTTTAATTTGTTGGTTTTCTCCAGTGCCCCTTTTTATTTATTTTTTGATTTACAATTACTTCAAAGGCTAGCTGCTGTCTTCTGCCTGCTTATTCAGTGATTATCTCATCCCTTAGCTGTTTACCTTTATCATATCCACATAGCGGGGGCAGAAACCCTCTGTTTATGATGTTGAAATCCTCAAACAAGGCATGTAATACACCTGTGATTCAAACACCCTAAGCCAATTAATTCCTTTCAAGCCCTTATGTCAACATTACAGAATCCCTCCATGTATATTCCCTGAGGTTTGATTGGATTCTATACTTGTGAAACCAGTCACATGCTGAATGTTACTATAGCAGGCTTTTGGGAACATGCAGTAAAGAGTGTGCGTGTCTCAATGTGTGACTGTTTTTGTATTGATATGTTTACCACTTACCTTTCCGACTTATCCATTAATCTTCTAAGAGATAGATGAAAAGAGCAATATGGAGTAGCTCGTCAAGAGCTAGTCTTCTTGTTTGCATCTCAAGGTGAATACTGAGTTGTTTTTCCTGCAGGTCTATCTGCCTCCTCCCTGCCCTGCCATAACCCTGCCATAACCCTGCCATTTCCCTGTCAGATATCCAGTAAATACCCAGACCATGACTATCTCCACTGGACCTGCCTGCTGCAGACTGCAGGATACCAGCAGAGAGGGATGGACTCAGAGATATGCGTTGGCAGAAATCAAACTGTATCACACTGTGTATTTAAATTTTGTCTATCAGTAGGATACAGTCTGTTATGATAGCATCTTGTTTCTGAAGGTGTTTTCTTTTATCTTGTTGTTGGCATGCAGTAAAACTTCAGTCACTGTTAAGTGTTGAGTCCACTGTACTTTAAATGTTGTTGTTAGTTGTTGTAGCTGGATGTTCAGCTGTTACCTGAAGAATTTGAAACCACTCTAAACACTTGTTTTTACATTAAAGATCCTGTAAGGAACTTTATCTCTGTTGATTTTGACCTGAGTCAGTATTTTATAAATACTCAATCTTCATACTGATGGTCTTATTTGCTGTTGTAGGACATAAATATACATAGGTATCAATTAAAAGCTCCTCACAGCAACTTACATTTTTAACATTAATTTGATAAAGTACTCATGGAATAGATAGATAGATCTTTATTTGTCCTTTAATAAGGAGATTTGTTGAGCCATCAAGACAGATTCCCAAGCCTTGTGCACTTTGAAACCCATCAAGTGTGATTTGAAGACCTGAACCCTTCAAGTCACATACAATGAGAAAACACTTGCAGTAAACTTTTAAACTGAACAACATTTTCATGGAGAGTTACTGGAGAAGAAATAAACATGTTGAAGAAAGTGTAACCCTTAGGCCAATTACAGTTTAGAAAGAAAGCCAGCATTTTCTCATTCCATGCTGTGCATTTCTTCGTGTATTAGGAAATCTTAAAAATGTATGATTCTTTTTTTTTAAGTAGGAAAGTGAGACAGCTCGGGTAACTTGTGAATGTAGCAGCACAATAAATATTTGCTGAGAGCTTCTTACAAATAAGTGTGTAATTTTTGCAGTTTACTTGAGGCTTTGCAATCCAAACACTATTACACCTTTTATCAAACTTCAATTCAGATAAGTTAAGCTTCTGCCTTATGTACAACACATAAAGGAATATAACATCAACTTTGTACATAATCTACAGTTTAAAGATAAATCAAATAAACATTGCTCACTGATCAGACTGTCCAGCTTTCAGCTAAAACCATTCTTTCCTGCCTGTTTAATTTCACTCCCCCCTCTGTCTCTGCCAGAAACTCTATCATTTATTTGAATGAAGTTGGAAGCTTTTTTGTGCTGCGCAAATTCTTCCACAAGAAACAAACCAGGAATCGGTAGATAATTTGCAATTGAATTGGAAAAGGAGGAAAGGGTTCAACAAATGTATTCTGATATAAACAGTCTCATTTTGTTTGGTTGGCCCTCAACCAATTCCAGCATTTGTAGAGCAGAAACATGCTTTCTGACGGTCTTTAGAGCACTGTCTCTGTGCCAGACGGCAGCTGTGGTGGCACAAAGCCAAACCTGGAGTGTGTGCTTTGGTTTCACTGTTCTTATCCTTTAAATTCAATTACATGAGCATATTTCCACAACATGCAAACACATGTATGTGCAGACACAGAGCCAGCTGAGACCAGCTGGGTGGAGCAATGATTATCACCAAAAGGGTGGAGAATGAAGATGCAGCATGTCTTAAAACTATAAATGGGGTTAGGATTGGTGATTTTCTAAGCTCCCACACAGTGAATGAAAAGAGGGTGAGAAAAATTTTGTGAGAAAAAGACAGAACACTGTAAAGACAGGTTGTCTATGCTGCTTTATGTAGCACAAAGCTGAGGGTAGAGCAGATGGGGCTCTTATTCCCTAAGCTGGTATGCTGATAGCTCACTGAAAAAAGGCCTGGGTTTTCACTACTAACAGTGTATACAGAACACTGTTGTATCAGCCTGCTGGGGCGGGGCAAGATTAGCTTGGCAAGTTCAACAGTTGGGCGAAAGCGAGGCAAGGTAAGAGAAGGAAAGTCCTGCAGCTGTCAATACTTACACCTCTTTTAATGTCATGACAATGCTGGAACAGAAAAGCCACTTAACATACACCAACATATTCAGGATACTGTTAAAAGTAATGAAATTCATAATGAGATTACCTAACGCAAAGACTCATAATATTTTGTCTCAGTCATTACATAAGAGAATCTGCCCTCCGTATTTTAAAAACTTTTCTTCTTATTTTGATGTTTGGGACATTTCTCTGTGTCAATCATTGTGGCTGTTTGTGTGAAGCCCCCTGACAACAGTCAGTCAGCAGCTATGGACTGAAAAGCAAGCAGAGACCTGAAGTATGACAGAGGTCAGAACAAAGTGTTGCTATAGCAGCATACTAACTATCCATCGCTCTTTCTGAAGCTCCCTTTTATTCCCCTTTCTCAGCCAATCCAGCCCCAGCAGATAGATGTTCACCATAAGTCTGGCTCTGCTTGAGGTTTCTGCCTGTGATAAGGATGTTTTTTCCTTGTCACTTTTGCAAAATGTTGTCCAAGCTCATGTTGGACTCATGATGGATCTCTCTGGGTACTGCTCTTTTTGTAAAGTGTCCCAAGCTAACTTTTATGATTTGTGATTTATGCTTATAAAATAATTGATTAGTTGAAGTCCTGCAACTTCCTGTAGGTTTGTTAATTCTCATATTGAGCTTAACCACTGTGTAACAATCTAAAAAACATCTTTTATCCTTGGGGTCAATCGGACCCCAGCATTTTAAGGTCAGGTACTTTATATTTCTTTCTTGACTATCTAAATAGCTCTTTAAATACAACATATTTCAAGCTTAAACATTATTTAAAGCATTGAGAAGGATTTCATTTGTAAAACAGAAATTCAAACTGCTGCAAGTTTGTCATGCTCTCGTTGGCCCTGCCTTGTTATCAAAACGTATGACACAGGGAATATTATTGAATGTCTGTAGAGACATGGTGGCTGGAAATCTTATCTCAATCTGAAGGTTTGGGTTCGAGTATGAGTGAGATTAGCCAATACTGATGGTCCCTTACTATAGTGAGTGAATGTGGTGTGAATGGGTGAATGTGACGAGTAGTGTAAAAGTGTTATGGGTGGTCAGAAAGACTAGAAAAGAGATATAGAAGAACAAGTACATTTACCATCTCAACTATATCCTTTTTGATTGACGGTGTTATGAAGAGCTCAAATGCTGATTTTTATGTCATGGACATAACTGGCAGCATATCTGGTGGAGCCTGGAACACTTTTGATTATATTAGCAGTGCTTAGTCTACCCTTTTGTTCAGGTAGGGAGATGGACCATAATAACTTTCCATATTTGGAAGGTAACATGTCTGCTGGTTTTTCGAGACAACAGGAGGGTCAACACTGAGTGTCTCATTCTGAGAGGAGGATGCCTCACTATCATGGTCTTCTTCAACATTATCCTCTGTCTCAGACATGGTCAAAGAGCTGTTGCAAAACTTCACTGACAGAAAAATGTTCTTACAATTAATTTTCAATTGAGGGAGAGCAGAATGGGAGAGCAAAGAGATCAACAGGAGAAATGGTTCAGAAGGCCACTGTGCTAGCTGTTATATGTTAGCTCCACCCCAATGTTGTGTGAAATATCAATCTCTTCACATGAACTATTATTTTCCCATCCTATGGCACAGGAAATATCAAAGTTCTCATGGGAAAGACACGTTCCCCCTCCCCATGTTGAGTAACTATCAGTGGTTCTCACAGTACTACAGGTATGGTTACGTTAGGTTACAGCTCTAAAGAAGAGCGAGGCTTTTTTTAGTTCACAGAAATGTATTTTATAGTTACCTCTATCATTCAAAACAACCAAAACAAATGTGTGTAAAATGTTGATAATTCTTGTGCTTTATACAGCTAAAACAGCCTGGGGTCAAATCGGCCCCAAGGAACATTGATGCGTAATTTTTTTTTACAGGAAATTGGAACACGTCAACATTTACATTTTTTGTTTTCTCAGTTGTCCCCTTTAATTTAGGAAATCATGAAATATGAAGGCAAAAAATTACGTTAATCATTAATTCAGAGACGTTAAACATTGAATGGGGTCCAATTGACGACATGGATAATAGGAGGGGTTAACATTTTATGGCTCTGTTTTACCGCATTGTGTTCATTCGCGATGCTTGTTGTTGTGGTTAGTTTTCTTCTTTGCTGCTCTTCTCTCTTTTGGATTTAAAATCAGACCGGACATCTGTTCTCTTGTGAGGCTAAAGTATTTCTTGAGAGATTGTATCACTTCAAAGCATGTGGTATCTAAAAGTATTAACCCAATTAACAAATGTACTCCCATTGCTGTTGAAGACTGTCACAATCCTTCACTGCTTAGGCTATGCATAATCAATGTATCCATCATTTTACATACACAGTTAGGAATGCATGAATAGTAGCTTTGTCACTAATAAGAAGCATCTCTCATTACTAATCATAGATGTGAACATGACTCTTCAACACTTGGAAGCAGCTCCCTTTGGTTTTTTTTTTTGCTTTCACTGAGTCTGACTCACAGCCTCTTAATCCTCAATACTTTCTCATTACACAGGTGCGATTGGATATATTTACATTGACAGTGTCCCATACATAAAAATGAATACAGATGTATTCAGCCTTTCAATCTCAAAGTCACCTTCTGGTTTCTTGAGCCGCCCATATGCTGCTGGTAAATGAGATATGGTAATTAAGTACACTAGCCTGATTAGATTTTTTGCTATGCACATTAACATGGATGGATCACATATGTAACAAAAATTGAAAGAAAATTAGATGTCCAACATGTAAGTAATAAATCTTCAGTGGATGATAACTCTGATTCCCAGGGGACCAGGCAGGAGCGTCATCCTCTGTCTGAGTGGATTTTATAGCGTGTTTTGAATAATGCAGCTTCAACACTCACATAAAAGAAATACAATAAAAATTCCAACAGCTAGAGACTTTACTGTTCATGAGCAAAAATACATAGGTTGAATTATTTACCCTAGAGCTATTGTGGAGCTAGCAGGCTGTAGAAATAAATGAACTGCATCAAGGAGTCTCTTTATCATCATAATACAGAGAGGAGCAGGGGGATATGAATTTAATACTAAATAAGAATAAAAGAGGTAGTTCAACATTGTGTCCTACTGTCAAATGCACACAGACATATATACATATATGCATATATACAGAGCAGGGATAAAGCCCTGATGGGTTTTTGGTTTCATCTAGTTTCCATCTTTATGTCCCCAGGTCAAAATATATTATATATGACTCTCTCATGCTGATTCAGTGAGTCTTCTTTATGTTACTTGTTTGATATCAAACATTGTCGACTTGTTACACTCAGTTTCTATCTTCACTGTAACAGCAGACTGTTTGAAATAGTAGACGTGGCAGAATGGAGTGGCAGTACATGCTTCCAAAAAAGTTTGTTTATATGAAACCACAAAGAAAAGGACTGCACTTTTCAGTTAATACACTAAGTTAAGCAACCATTTTTTTCTAATGGTCTGTTTGTTTTTTATGTCTTCAAAAAGCAAAATGAAACAATAATAAATAATGATAATGCATTTTATTTATATAGCACTTTTGAAAACACTCAAAGACACTTTACAAATCAGAGCACACATTAAAAGACTGAATAAAAGAAACAAAAATCAGTGGTTGTAACATTAACAGTGAAAAGCTGTTCTTTAAAGGTGAGTTTTTAGCTGAGATTTGAATGTGGGTAGGTCAGTGCAGTCACTAATGGGTTTGGGGAGAGAGTTCCAGAGAGATGGGGTATTAATGGTGTATGCTCTGTCGCCCCAGGTTCAGGGCTTGGTCCTGCAGGGTGGGGAGAGGAAGTTCTCATCGGAGGAGCGGAGACCACGGGGGGTTTGTTAGGGTGAAGCAGGTCAGTGAGATAGGAGGGGGGCCAGGTTCTGAAGGGCTTTGTAGGTCAGAAAGAGGAGTTTAAACTGAATACGTTGGGGGACAGGGAGCCAGAGGAGGTTTTGGAGGACAGGGGTGAGTGTGAGTGGACGGGCAGCTGAGTTCTGAATGTACTAGAGTTTATTGGGGACTTTATGACAAACCATATAAAATGCTATACTACAGTAGTCGATACTGGATGTGATAAATGCATTTATAAGGGTTTCAGCTGCAGAGAAGGAGAGTAGTGGGCGGAGTCGAGCTATGTTTTTTTAGGTGGGAGAATGCACTTCTGGTGATATGTGTAATACGCTGTTTGAATGTGAGGTTGGTTCTATTATTATGCCGAGGTTACGAATATGGGGTGATGGAGACAGAGTGACATTATTAATAATAATGGTCACATTCCAAGTAAAACAGACGTTAAAGCAGGTAATGCTTTCAGGCATTGCGTTCGACATGGTGCGACCACGTAACATAACAATGAGTATAAAGCCTCAGCTGTAAAAGGTCCCTTTTGGTTCCAAGTAACTAAGATAGCAAGGGCAAAAAGGCTGACCTCAAGGCTTAAAATGGGGGTCCATTAACCAGTGGCTGAGGTCAAGGTTACTACTTCCACTTATGTACATTCACAGCAGACTAATGTATGTGTTTGTATCAAACAAACAAACGCCACATTTAAACCATGCCAGGGTACTAGCTTTTCCAGTGAAGTGATACTCCATCTATAAATTATAAGCGCCTCTTGCCAAGTCACATGCCTATTCAATGCAAAACTACTGTATTAAAATGAATGGTGAAAGCAAAGGCACACATTTGAGAACACCCAATTTGGAATCATCCAAATGTAATACACATATGTATAAAACACCTGATTCTAATTGGTCAAAATCCCATCACCAGAGACAACCCTATCACACATATCATATAAAATCAATCCGCAGATATGGATTGTTTTGCCTGTTAACACTGGCAAAAAGATGAGTCTCCGTCTCAGGCTGGTCTTGAGAGCTAGGAAATGACAGTTACTGGGCCCAGATGTGAGAGCAGCCTGAGGAGCTACTGGGCCCCTAGCGTCCCTGATACAACAAAGTGGGGCAAGATACTGTCCTGCAATCCAGCTAACGGCAGCAGAGCTGGGGAGTGGATCTGTAAATTCACGTTATAAGTAGGATGGTTTGAATCTGTTGCTATGGAAGGGTTAGGATAGTGAGATTGGAGGGACTACTTTTTTTGTTAGCTGTACAAATGAAAATCTTGAAATAAATATCTTGTGTCGACTTAATGTCTTGGTTGGTAGCTAGCTACATTTCATGTCGGGTCCTGGTTTCTAATTTACATAACCACCTGCTCACTATACATTATCCCTTACACTCTGTGTTGCCACTGACATTCAGCTTTTTCTGTGTTTAACTCTTCTTAAATAAAACATCCATTAGAAGACTTTTTTTGTAAGGCAGCTGGATTGTTGACATGATGATCATGATAATTTCTCTAATTTTACAGTCGTAAGTTTGTGCACGTATCATTGCCTTCATTTCTTTCTTTTCAATATTACTTTTTAAATGTTATTTCTAAAATGGTGATTCACTGCAGCAGTTGGTCTCGCTTGTGTGTCTCTGTGATTGTCTGACGTATCTGCTGTGAAAATTAATTTCTGCAAGCTCATTAGTCAGATGAGGACTTTTAATCTTTAATCATAGGAAGTGGCCATAACAATATTTGAGTGTTTAAACACAGACACATAAACACACACACGCACACAGTTCAGATCTGAACTCTTGAAGAAGAATGATGAAAGACAAATTATACTTGGTTGAACAAGAGACTTAAATGTCACATCATTCAGTTTCTCCTTTCTTGTCTCAACATTCTTCATAATGATTTGGCTGACCTCAACAAACACCATCAAAACAGTGATCACTCACTCTGCTGATATTTTAACACACACAGAAGTGTTCGGTCTCTTGGTGTTAAATTTACTTTGCATCCTTTCTCTTTCAATTTCTCTAAGTGCTGAACGTCATTACAAAAAGCAGACATTTGACACGTCTACCATTTGGATGAAGTTTGACAGAGTCATAACCATGAACTGCTGACGATTGGAAGTGATAGAGATTGGCTTATCAAATAAGAAAAGATAAAATTGCTCCAGGGCACGATGCTCTAAAGCTAATGGTTTGTCTCTATGCCAAAATTGCCAATTAATCCCAACAAGAGACATTTAGCTTCAATTCTTATCTTATAGATGATTCCATTAATTCTTATACTAGTCTATTGTGACTGTCTTCACGTTCCATTTGAAAACTGCTTTGCAAAGCTGTAAAAGAACACGCTTTTAATTTCAGTTTCAGAGCTTTACTTGATGTAATATGATTATTTAGCTCACTGCATACTGTATAACAGTGTTACATTTTTTTCCTATCCCCTGCAGCTTTTCTGTTTAAAATTACGCCCACTGTAAGCATTTCACTCCCAACAGCCGTTCAAAGATTGTGTTTCACCACCCTTGTTTGCATTATTTCACAGCCTATTAGCAACTGTCATACAAAGTAAAAGCGATTAATTAAATTGTCTAATCAAGCTTGATTATAACTCAAATGGCTCATCCCTAAAAAATGATGGGTATGCTTTGATGTTTTCAATGCATGCTGGAAAACAAAAAACACACAAAGAAACAGATAACAAAGTACATTCTGCTTATAGCATCACACTGGCCTGGCTTTAGTTGCTCTTTTGGTCTGGTTGCCAACTTTATATTGTCTCATATCCCAACTTTAGTATAAATTATCTTTATATTTTTACATTCATGATGCACAGAGGATGGATCCCAATGACTCTGAACTACAAGTTTGGCCTTGAAGAGATGCTTGAAAGTTCACCACATTGGCATACTTACAACTATTTGCTAAACTGTAAAGAAGTTGTTACAAACATCCCTTCCTCCTTTAGTGTAATTAGAATAACAACAATGATAAACAAAAGTGACACACATACAGTATTCCCTTTATCCACAACTTTACTTTGTGTATTTACTCGTTTTTTATGCCAATCTACAGAAACAATCATGATAATTCAGAAATTGTGCTAGGAACATGGTAACGGTTTTAGTCACCTACTACAAATCAGTCATGTAAGTGTTAATAATTCAATCAACAAGATCTGTGAGTCTTAAAACAGCATGAAGCAAATTTTGACAGGAAGGAATTTTGGATGTATTTCTTTCAACTTTTAGCTGATGCCGTCTTGTTCTGGTTCACTTAGATGTTTGTTGCTTCTGCCACTCGTCTACTTAAGCTGTCTGCACTTTTCAGCTAACCAGAAGCCCTTTCAAACATGAACTCAGTGTTTTATTGATCATTTTTAGACATTCAGGTCCTGATATTCTCAGGAACTTCCCTGAAATCTGTGTCGAACATGCTCTCACATCTTAACACACTCAAGTGTGTGTGGGAGGAAAGGATGTCTTTATGACTGGATAGCATTTGCAGGAGAAGAGAGAGTCTTCTGTAATGGTGATTTTTTTCTGTGCTTGTATCATAACATTATGTATGAGGACATTTCTGCAAAACAAACAAAGCAGTTGAAAATGATATTCTGACATTTGAGGTGAGCAGTAAAGAATAAAGCAGAGAAACTCCACTCACTCTTTTTCGTACGAGGTTACAGTTCTCACTTCCTCTCTATTTTTCTATGAACAGTCTCACGTCTTTCTAAGTCTATACATGTGTGCTTCAGTGTAATATCTCTGTGTGTGATTCTTAACATCAATGATGGTCAGGGTTTTCGGGCTTTGTATGGGATTGTTTCTGTATGTCACCTGCGCTGTCTGCACACAGGACGGATTATGTTAGATTCTCCCAGCATCAGTTGAAAGTTTTATTACCAGATTACTGTTGAATAGATTTGTGATTGATGATTCCAAGGGATAGGTTCTTGTAGTTGGTTTGCAGTTAGGAGTCTACAGAATACCCTGATTTGCTCAGCTTAACATTATCTCTTCTTACCCATGTTAGACTTCCATTTCAATGAGAGGATGAAGGGGTCACACCTTTACAATGCAGTGCTCATGGGGTGTCAGTTGAGCTCTCTGGTTAAGTAATGACCCATGTGGAGAGGATATAAGTCCTCAAAATTGACTTACAGTAGATACAGTATGGGAGGAAAATCGTCCTTGCAACAGGCAGAAACCCTGAGTAGGAACAACTCGACAGACAACAGCTATCTGCCATGACTGGGTGGACTGAGAAGGTGGAGATACAGAGAGAGAGAGAGAGATACGTTAGACCCAGATATAAAGAAAAAGACAGAACATCTACAGCACGTGTTGTAGTCTGGACCTGATCCTATGAAGTGGCCAATTCTGCGCTCACCTTCATAGAAGAATGAACTGCCAGTCACTCTGATGGTTGAGTTTTTGTTACAGAGGACACAAGTCCTTGGAGGCACTTTGATAAGGATTTATTAGTCACTCTATGTTCATGTCACTCCTACCCATTCAATCACATTTAGTAACCAAGGTTGTTTCTGAAGCCATTTTTGCCACTGGTGGCAGAGGACAGAATTTTTTTCTTTCACAGCTTTTGGTCCTGGTTATTGTGCTTTCTGTTACTATCTTAGTGATTAAACATTCATGAGTGTTGCATCCTTTTGAATTACTTTATATAACAAAACAGTTTCATTAAGTTGTGGACACATTTCACTCACTCATAAGTCTGCCCCCCTACTCTTACTCCAGTCCAGTTTCTGGATGCAATGCATACTGGCTGGTTTGCAAACTACCAATAAACATTTAAACAAGAAATCCAAAACATATAGTCCTGTTTCAAGGAAAAATTAACTGAAAATGAGCCAACAACCTACACATGGAAAAAGTGCTTCCATCTTAACCTGCACCAGCCTACAGACCTTAAACAACAGACATGAGCCAAGAAAAAGAAGGGCTGCTCTCTCTCTCTCTCTCTCTCTCTCTCTCTCCTCTCTCTCTCTCTCTCTCTCTCTCTCTCTCTCTCTCTCTCAGAATACAACTAGCTCTTTTACTTTTCTATTAGCCTTCACATTCTAACAGTTTTTAAGTCTGTCAAATGCAACAAAGAAGCTCTGAACCTTCCACTTTGCCACTCAAACTCAACGCCAGATATAACCATGTACATCACAAGCTAGAATTTGACATTGGGGCTCTAAGAAAAGTAAAAAACAGAAAAAGCACATGTCAACAGACTTTGAATCAGAGGAATAACATTATCCCTGCACTTCCTGTGGGAGCAGGGGTCTTGTTTGGTTTGATGATGACTGTTAACATAGCTTATCACTTGAGGATATTTCGACCACGTTGTAGAAACAAAAACTTGAATAGGGCCTGTGTCTTGCCTTAATGAACACACTGAAAAATACAGAAAATTAGAGACATGCTCATTGCACCAGAGAGGTGAGACTTGTGTTTTCTCTCACATCTTGTTAGTTTCAAGGTCAATAAAGTTTTATAGGGTATTTTTAGTGAATCATTAAACCCAGGGGTGCAGGGTTGCACGCTATACTACCTTTATTGTTGCTTATTAAAGACGTTTTCTCAAACTCAAGAATTCAGGGTTACACATGCAAAACAAATTACCAACTTGATCCTGACATCTGACACTTTACATTTATGAAAGTGATAAACATGTGAGGGCCCATAGGAACATTTACACTCACTGACCACTAAAAAATATACTATAAATCATATGAAGACCATCTAAAGACCAGGGAGTGTGATTACAGCCATAAGACCATACATAAGAAAAAACCCTAAAAAAGAACAGAATTACAACTTATTTATTCAAAACACACAATAAACAAGCCTCCTCCGGAGTATAATTGCGCTTTGAAGCCATTTTATTTACAGTAATGTTTTTTTTAATCTTTTTCTCTTGAAGTTTGTTCTTATTTCAGTCTCTTATCCTCTCTCTCTCTCTCTCTCTCTCTCTCTCTCTCTCTCTCTCTCTCTCTCTCTCTCTCTCTTATCCTCTCTCTCTCTCTCTCTCTCTCTCTCTCTCTTATCCTCTCTCTCTCTCTCTCTCTCTCTCTCTCTCTCTCTCTCTCTCAGCCCTTTGTACTGCGAGTGATGTTTGACTGTTTAAAGACAGTAGGAGTAGGCTCTCTGTCAGAAAACATTACCAACATCTGTACAATACAAGAGCAGTCAAAAGAGAAGAAGTACCACTTTATTCACCGGGGCTGCTAACATTGATGCAAACAGAAAATTCCTTACTGGAGCTTTAAGGATATATTTGGTAGAGAACATTTTCTAATTAGCCAAAGAGACAATATATTCCGAACAAATGCTGCTGCTTTTGTTGTTGTTTAGTTAAAAAGCAATAAAGCCTGTTGGAGATCCCCCTCATGTTGATCTGTCACAAGCACTAATGTCAGCTGGTGCTTGTCATGCCCCCTTGGATGATCTGTATCTCTGTTTAGCCATGGATATTTGTTCCAGTTTCCACAGCAACCTATCTGATAATTGTGCTATAGATAAACAACTTGAACATCTTGGCTGTTGGGCGGATTCATCCTTTGGGAACCATAAATGTTTGTACCACATTTTATGTCAATGAATGAAATAGATGAAATGAACCTAAATGTATTTAATGTAGGCAGATTCAATGGTGAGAGACTAAAATTGAAAACCCTAGATGGGTTTGTCTTTTTTTAGTGAGTAAACCTGATCCAAGTTGTGAAGACTGTGACAACACGTTCCCTTTTCAAATGGGGTTGTGTGTGACAGGATTTTGAAATGGCAAACTCATATCAAGCTATATTTAAGGTGAACTGCGACTTATTAGATTCAGGTTGGTGCAAAATGCATTCATGGATGTTTAAACTTTATTCCCTCACATGAAATTGTTTCTTTTTGGCCCTTTTCTACATGGGATTAATTGAAATTGATCGCAAACCCTGATAGTATTATAAAACATTTACTTAGCCACAGGGACTTCACTAATGAAGCCTCTACATTCTGAATTTGTCAGAGGCAGAAAAACATATTAACCCCAGCTGCCACTGTAGAGTTGGCTCAAACAGTCTTTTCAACAGTCTGTTCAGAGGCAACAACTTATCCGTCGTTTTGAATTTCAAGTGTTTCATTTCTTGAGGGAGTACTCATCTAATTTTTTTTAGTAATAATGCAGGTCATGTCTATGAAATAACCAAACTTTTTAGAAGGTAGAAAATAGAGTACTTGAACTGCATAAGCATGTCTTTTATTTCATTCCATTCAGATCATGTAGCGTTTGTTTTGAGTGAACAAATTATCTTGCATGCTCAATCTTCCGGATCGAAAAGCAAGATAATTTTTATTCCTTTGAAATGCAGAAGGAACTGTATTATGTTTGTGTTGGCCCACTGTTTGAATGAATGTCACAGCTGTTGTATAGTGGTCGAACTGTGTTTGTTCTGAACTGTAAATTACTCATAGCTTGCCCTTGTGACTTTTCATAACAGCTAATTTCAGGTCTGTGGAAAAGCCTGTCAAACAGTGTTCAGCCACACAATGAGCAAGCGTGTGCCCATGGAACTTCCTACAAAAAGAACCAATGATCCTGATCAACCGAAATTATCAATTTATGTTTTAGAATAAGATGTGGCATGACTGCTAAATTGTGATACACGTGCAGCATTATGGGGTGCATTATTTCAGTAAGTCTCTAAGTGAAGATTCATGAAGAGCAGAAATCCATGATTTTAAATGATGGAGCTGTCGTTAATGTTTTACAGGTTTGAGCTAAAAATGTATTTACAAAACTCAAAGAACTGGGGCTGATCAGTTTTCTAGTTCTGATGTCTGCCCATAAACCACCACTAGACTGAATTAAATTTCCACCTCATGTTGGTGCTGGATGAGAGATCAGGGGATCAGAGTCACAATCGATGTGTGTTGTAAATTTCAAAGCCATCGATCCTTAAATGTCAACCTGATGGCATTGATGTATAAAAAATCAGGGGTTCATTGAAGTCTTACTGTATCTGCAGTGGCTACAATATTTCCAAATATCCCTTATAGTCCTTGTTGGCTGAAATTATGACGATAAATGTTCGTCAACGACTCATTTTATCATGACGAAAACAAGACTATGACGAGCTAAAGTGCATCACTGATAATAATAAAAAATTGACAAAGGTGTTTCGATTTTGTTGACGAGACGATGACGAGACGAAACTTTAGTGGCAGACCGTCGGACATTAAGAATCCATGTTTTCCCCGCTGTGCGTCTAATCTTTAGAAATAAAGTGATTCATTCCTGTGACAGGCTGAGTTATTATTTGAGGGGCACAGTGATAGCTTGGTCACTACCTGCAGCAGGTGTGCTTTATGAACCAGCTCTCGCGCCTCCATGCATCTGTCTCAACTTCATTGAGGATTTTTACCCCCCGGTGTGCATCAGTGACAAAGACACAACCGCGGACATCTGTTTAATATTTGATGTTTGCCGTTGTTGCTGCTATTACCGTAAGAAGATCTGCGTCTACACATTTAGTAAGTTTTGATCAACTCCTTGTTGAAAGATGCAGATGCATTTCAGAGTGCCATGAACTGATTGTCTGTCCAGTGCGCCTGTCACTGCAGGTGCATTCAAAGACTGTCGTAAATGTGCAATACAGTCCTTTCATGACATTTTTCTGTGAATCAAGAGAATCAAAACACAGTCACAGTGGTCACATCAAGAATGTTTTCTTTTGACTTTTTTTGTAGGGACAGGCTGAATTATTTAACTTAAGATATTACACAAGCACAAATGTTAAAGCAGTGAAATGTTGACGATTTTAACACTTGGTGTAACCCTGACACCAATATCTGATCGACTACATGAATTATTTAAAGAGTGAAGATGCTTCGGCGAAAATCAAAGACTGAAATGTTTTGAGTTTTCGTCGTGTAAAACTAGACTAAAGCTATAAAGGGCTGAAAAGACTAAAATGTGACTAAAACTAACAGGAATTTTCGTCTAAAGACTAAGACTAACACTAAATCTTAAATAGCCGCCGAAATTAACACTGGTTGGCTGCAGCTGATGAAGCCTCATCCACTAGCTTCACACACTTCAAACATTTACACACTGAACAAAATCCCCAGGTTTGCAGGGTCATCCAATATAAATGCTATTAGCTGTGTGTACTGCGTTTTCCCAGTGTCCCAGGTGGAATCCCTGTGGAGCAAAATGAAAGGAGACAGCCACATTGAGGTAATTGTTAAGGGTGAAAGGAAGAGATTCTGGGAGAGACTATTTTCCAATTAATTATTGGATGGTCTCACACACACATCAAACAGGAAATCGCAGACAATTCAAATGTGGCAGTGCCACAGAAAAACAATTTGTTCCATTATTTTATCATGAGGTAAAAAGGGAAAAAAAATTGCTGCCAGTGTAATAATTGCAGTTCTACAGTTACATGAATGAGCTTAAAATCGAATAGTTCTGCCAAACAGTTTTACAAAGTATTCAGTGTAAGATTTGGCGAGGGTGGTCGTGGTGTGACCAATCCGGTTTGGTTTTGTGTTTGTCATTTTTAGAACAACTAAGCCAAAGGAAGCATTGCATCCTTCCTCCTACACATGCATACAGCTGGACTGTGTCGTGTTGGTCCAGTCTCTGAAGAGTAATCAAATTAGAACACAATCTTACAATTCAGCCCTCAGTTGTCTCATGCAGCCTACATACTGGCCTGCACTGGTTGCCAACGAACAGATTAGATTCTCCAGTAACACCAGTGTTGGACAAAACAACCCTCAGAGGCTTTCATGTGTGTGCTGTCAGTGTGTTAAATTAAGTTGTTGTTTCCTACCCGGGAAGAGTTTCAAAGCAATTCAACCTCAGAGGAGAGTGGGAAGAGATTTCTCTGTCTGCCAGTATGAAGGTAATACCCTCAACCAAATAATTCCCCACACTCTCAGTGAATACAAAGTTTAAAAACAGAACAGTAACTGATACAACCAGTTGGTGATAAAAAAGTCAGTTAAGCCTGAAGTGGCGGATGAACATATATTAAACCATATATTAAATCACTGACTCTTTCATCTTTTCTGTAGGTTATAAGTGAATTTCAGATCCTAAATGCATGAATGAATAATAATACTTGGCCTGCAGGCACAGTGTTTGCTTTGCTTTGGCCTTGGTGTGACAGGTCTGCTAGAGCTTTTATTGCAAATAGAAAGGGTGAGATATCTGGAGGTCTGAATAGTCAAGAAATTAACTAGGAGTTTTTCACAAGAAAGAAGCCACCATGGCATGGTTAAAGAGGTCAGGTGTTCATCTAGTGGATGATTTTTATTGGTCATGGAAAAGTGCTAGCGCTAGTTAGCATAGCCACATAGCTACATGTTCGTAGCTGTGTACCAAGACACACGTCTACATACTGACAAATAAAACAAGTAACACAGAATCTGTGACCAATCCTTCAGAAAGGTCCTGCTGCCTTTCTGGCAGAGGTTGGTTTTACTCCCCACATCTGCAGATTTGAAGATCTAGTGGATGATTTTTATTTATCATGGATAAGTGCTAGCGTAAGTTAGCATAGCCACATAGTTACATGTCGTAGCTGTAGCTGTGTACCAAGACACACGTCGACATACTGATAAATAAAACAACAAGAAACACTAAATCTGTGACCAATCTTTCAGAAAGGTCCTGCTGCAGGCGCCTCTCCTTCAGGATCAGATTCTGGATCAGATTCAGAGGGTTGAAGTAACGCAGTATGTAAGCAGTGTGTCTTTTCAGCCAACATGTAAACATTAGATCAACATGCCGGAGAGCCGAGGGCTTATCCACTTTCTGAGGGGGCGTGGTCAGAGGGAAAACAGACTGTTCTGAGGAGGGCTGAAGAAGAGGGCTTTTCAGGCGTTTCAGAGTGTTTTTTTTGTGCATAAACTTTAAAGACATGTTTTGGGGACCTCTTACAATATATTTTGATGAAAAAAGCGTGATATGTCACCTTCTAATAGAAATTGCAGCTATTCATATGTGCATCTGTAATAGATGACTGTTTCACTCTTCATCTAGACTTCTCTTTTCCTCTCCATTCAATTTTATGATCTGTTTTTTCTCATGTAAGTGAGTGCTATACGCACACACTCAGAGAAATATGCCCATTTATTCTGTTCACTACAAAAACACTCATGGCCTACTTTAAATAATTATGCTAAAAGACTTTGCATTTCAAACCACTGCTTATGTAATTCTGTTTCATAACTAACATTGACTTATCTACGCCATCTCAGTCTGTCTTTGTCATCCTGTAAGGTTCGGGCACTTGACTCAACATATTCTCAAGAGCACTCAGTCATTTGTTTCTGTTCTGCTTATTGCTCTTTGAAGCCCCATTTGCACCAATTTAGTGCTCTTATCATTATCTGCAAAAAATTATCAGATTCCCCCCATTATTTCAATGTTTTATGAAATCGCCACATTATTGTTCATCATATACAGTTCCATCATAATCATTGCATGTACTTAAGATTGCTCACAATGCTGATGCCAACTTTGTTAACCAATCTTAGCTTGTGTGTCTTGCTTGTACTCGGCCATAGAAAACAAAATATTGGGAAAAATTGGATTGATTGCAGCAAAAAGTCTTTGGTTGGAGTTGAACCAGCAAGCATTTAGTAATTCATCACATTTTTTATTTAGCCTGCTAATAACCAAAATGGTAACTGGAGATATGCTCCTATCAAGTTTTGTGGAATAAAATAATTGAGAGTACTCGAGTAATCGTTCATTAGGAAATTCGAGTAATCGATTACAAGGATTAAGGTAAATTCCCATCCCTACTAGGAACTATCAATCATTATAAAACTACACAAACTCATAACCAAACAAGCACCCAGTCTACCTCTATGGTCAACAGTACTTATTAGGCACATTCTTTCATTAAACACAAGCATTTTAGTCTTTTGTAAGAGTGAAGCACCTTTATCTCTTCACATTGTCTTGTTTTCTTTTCATTTCCATCTCACCTGCTAACGTTCATACATATCCTCTCATCCTCTTATCACCCACATATACATTAGCCGATTAAAAAATGCAGTTAATGAGCTGGACATCCTTTTTACTGCATCTTTTTAATGACTTGTTGGCTCATTAGAGAGTGTCATTCGCAGACCTGACAAAGTGGCATAACTGTAGGAGGTGTGGTGCAGCTCAGAATCTGTGTCATGCAGAAGACAAGGACCAGAGGGAGAATAACACAGCGGGGGAGTCTGTGATGTAATTTTTGAACGGCAAAGAAAGTCATGTAGGATATATGGAAATATGACAGTTATATATGTCGCCGCCTCTGGTTGCTACAAAGCATAAAATCCAGGGAAACTTCAATGGCACTTTATAAAGTTAATGAGAGTGTGTGGGGTTTGTGTGCATAGAAATGCAGTGGGAGTTTTCAGTTGAGAGTGATTATTAGAATGTGTAATGATCTAAAGGTGTTCCCCATGTAGTTTTGTTCCTACGCATTTGACTGTAGTGAAATCATTTCTCATAAAAGGGTTTAAATGTTTTATTCGGAGGTCTATTATGGGCAAATGTTACAGAGAATGAGGATCTCATTTAGTGCAGTGAGAAAGGTCAAAGTGTCAGCCTGTGGCAAGTCAAATAAACCAATAAAACCCTTGTGAGGGACATCATAGTCATCAACCCAAGGGGAACGAACCATAGAATGTGAAATGTCTCTGGTCTTGTATGCCAGTAATGCACATAACTCTCTCCGAATAGGTGACATAACCTGGCATACTTCTGAAAGGGCTTTTAAATTGATAAATTAATCGATAGTCATGACCGATGTAATTTATGTCTGCTGGCCGCTTTTAAATTGCTAGACAAACCCGAGACTGTATTCCTCTAACTTGAAAGATCACAGTTCTTTGGCTCACTACCATCCACCTGCCATGTAAATGCAACACCCTGACCCTCCAGTGCTAGAGCAGCATCAGAGCAGGCAGAGTAGCCGGTGTTGGCTGGAGGCAAGGTGGCTTTGAGCGCCGTCTGGAGAGTCAATGGTGTTGGCAGGTTCAGGGGCAGAGAAGAAAGGAACTAGAGGAACACAAGCAGCGTACACTGGCTAGCTAAAGAAGCAGCAACATTTGCTGAGCTTTATCTGGCTGTTTGACTGCATCAGTGTCAGAAAACTATCACAACACTATTAGCCAATACATTTTAAAAACAGAATTTATTGCTTTCTGATATGTCTTGGGGGGGTGGCATACATACATGGAAGCAGTGTATGATATATTTGGCTACCTGCGTTTTTGTTTTTTTATTTACAGCATAAAGCTGGTCAGGGTTGGACCCTACAAGCCCTATTGTTTCCACAGGCCATACAACTGCAGATAAGAAACTTCCGGTTGGCCTTGTTGGTAGCTGAGACAGTAGGTGAAATTTTTGGTCGATTATGGAGCGTTATGGATAGATTAGCATTTTTCCTAAGGGTTAACAACAGTGCCCTCAACCCTAGGTCAAGAGCCCCAAGCTGGTTTGTGTAATGTTTGCAATGTTTTGCCAAAATATCCAAATAAAAATACATTAAAACAAGAAGTCTGAGTAATTGTCCCTTTCATTGCTATTAACCTTGCCTTAAGTTAAAATAAATTAGTTGTTCACTGTGTGATGTGATGAATTAATTACTTTAAATAATGCATGAAAGCATTATCTCAAGTGCTTGTCTGCACTAATAATAATCAGCAGCAAAGAGACATAGTGAGCAGCATAAAGAAAAACTAAGATTCATTTAGACAGTACATTGCCTGTTTTAGCTTTTAAAGATGATATAATGTTGATAACCAGTGCCAAAAGCAGAAGCAATTGTTCACGTTGCTAATTAAATGATGCTAATTGCTGGCTGAGCACTTTGATATTTCTTTCCCACATACTTGTAAGGGGTTAATTGACAGACATGTCATACTCAAGTGTGTTTCATCTGCATCTTCATACGTAATCACATTAACTGCTCAGTGCACTTTTCAGAATAATATTGCCATTTTATGCTTATTTGTTAAGCCCTAGTGTAGCTTGTTCTAGGCTCGTTTAGAGAAGCCATTATTTTAAGAGAAAGGGTGAAGGGGTAGACATTCTGTAACACAATCTATTTACTCGTGGTCTTACCCATGCCAAGATAATTTATCATGTAAATGTGTCTGTGTGCTTTCTGTGCATTCATTAGTGTGGTGGTGTCCCAGTGTGGAAGAGCATGTTCATGTTGTTCGCACAGTCTAAGCTGGGGTTGACAGCCTCATACATAATGCATGCAGTACATGAGGATAAGGATAGCTGACATTTGGTTGCTTGTCATTCGGGATATATCCACCCTGGGGGAATGACCATGCTTGCAGATAATCACACGCGGGTATTTATACATGAAATCACACGCACACTCACACACATATTGTAGAGAAGCCATGGCATCTTTCTCTTCAGGGTACTGTAAATGGCAGATGTCCATGTCAGAGTCAAAGGCTCCAATCAAGCCTTGAGGCAAATCATCCAGCCTGATGTGTCACATAATTTAACAATTGTTCTGCTCCCCGTTCTCTGACATGATGCACTGATATACAGTGTACATAAAGTACAAGTTCATAGAGGTTCCACAATTTGTAACATGCTCTTAAATGGTAATGTCACAGTCCAATATCTCAATGCAAACAATGTTAACATGATCTCTGAATGCAGCTAACTTGAGTACAGGAGCATTAACTGCATATGTTGTTCGGTGTATGGACTGATATTTGAAGAGCATTACGTATTATGGCAACGCTACAAGGCACACAAAATTCCATTACACAATTCAGAATGTTTTGCAACACACAGCATTATATAGACGCACAAAAAGAACTCCAGTTGAGTTACAGGGCAAGCAGCTGCTCAGGCAGGGCTTACTGTTGGAATCACTTTTATTTTTAAACTGACTGTTCAGTGACTAGAGAACAAATAACAAAGATTTTATCCTGCCACAACAAAGCAGGCGTGGGGTTGCTTTAAGAACGGTCCCCTAACTCGTGAATTATCTTATTAATAATGGCAGCCTTTTTACCTGATAAACAACATGATCAACAGTTTAAATTGTATTCAAAGTGTTCAAACCACTGTGGGTTTTTCACAGGAGTGTCTTTTTATGCAGGTTCAAACATTCAGGCTAATTAAACCACTATTTCTGCAGTGCAACATTAAACAAAAAATGTTAATATGACAGTATTAAGTGATAGTGTTAATATTCTTCTGCACAAACCCTAACGCTTAGTTTGTACATTGTGCTTGATTAATATGCATAACTATGACAAAGTGACAAGCTGCTAAATGCCATTCTGGGGAAAAGACTGGAGGCGGGCAAAAAGTGCAACGATTTCACAATGCATTTTTTATGAGACAAAAAGTATGAATTAAAACTGGAAAATGAAGCCTGCAGAATCATAAGAGATGTGGGTCCAGTCATGAGCTTTAGGCTGTGAGTCTAAGACTCCAGTATGAAGGAAGAAAGAGTTAGTAGGTGGTTATGATAATTGCAGTAATCTGAATAAATTGTAAAAATTTGCGCCTGGAGTCTCCCCACAATCCCTCTTTGGCATTAAATTGAAGAGAAGTGTAATTTACTGCTGTAAGTTGTTATGCTATGGGAACTGGAAACCCTGAAACACATGATGTAAATAAGAAACCCACACAAACGTATCCCTTAAGTTGTATTTCGGAAACTAGCAGACTGTGAAATTAAAATAATAGTCCTTTTTGTCCCCCTCCACAGACCATGTAGTGTTGGCGATAGCGAGGTCACAGCTGTTGACAATGTGATGTGAGCTCTCTGTCAGCTGGTTAGAAATAACCCCAGGCAGCCAAAACACAGGGTGAGAGTAAATCATTCAGTGTGTGTCTGCTCACATTTAGACAAACAGTTCTATATTACTTGACAGTTCAGAGATTTGCATTATGATGATCTCATATAGATCATTTCATTCTCAAAATAATGAGTTTGAGATTTTTTTTATTTTTATAATGCGCTCATTGTCCGACAAATAGTTATGCTTGGACTGCGTTTGTTCTTTTGGCCGGCCTTATGACAATCTTATTATCTTTATTATTATATATTAGTGGAGTATATCATACATTCAGTAGAACATACACACACTAATGTTGTCCAACAACACACATCTCCCATAAATTCTCCCATATTTAAAAATGAAATGTTTTAATAACCATGGTCAGGAAGGTAATAACTATATTACGGTGTATGACTGAGATTGCAGTTTGACTTGACATTTATAGATGAATAACTTGTTTGTAGATCAACTTGTTGACACTACTAAATGTAAAATCAATGCACATTATGAATTCATAAACATGCTTCATTTAGACAAACATCGATACACTGACACAGAGCCATGGGAAGTGGCTTTAAAGCTGGGGTTGGTAGTCTCCGAAAACTGGCATGAATTTGAATGTTTCCTCAGGACTCCGTCTAACCCCTCCCCTCCTCCCTCGGAGCTCCTCCAAAACGACGCGCGCGTCAGAGGGGACAGGCCTGAGGTCGAGCGAAAGGGGCAGTAAATAGAGGCAGGGGAAGCAGAGGCAGGAGACACGGACGAGGAGTACACGCCGGGGAAATGTACACGCAGAAGGCGGGCAGAACGGCAGGACGGGATTTGAATGGTTTAAAAATTTGGCACCCAAAAAATGGTGATTGGTTGGTTTTTTCCCAGGTTTACTTCGGCTGTGTATAGCAGCTTTTTTTCACTCTTTTTTAAGAACACATTATGTATTGATTGCCATCAGGAAATAAAGATCATTTTAACCAGTATGACAAAAACTGTGTCTAAATCTGACTACCAACCCCAGCTTTAAGTTGGGGGTGCTGTAGTAAGAGTAAGAGGTGCAATTTTCTTTTCTTTTTGCATTTAGGTTACTTCTGCAAATGATGGCTATAGCGCACATACATTTTATTTTTATTTATCTGGTTTGAATACAAGCTTTCAAGAGAACTTTTCATAATAAATTCACAAATTGCAACTTCCATACCCCGTTGTACAGCAAAGAGCATACAAGCCAAACCTGGTAAAACAGTCCCAAAGGGCAGTAAAGCGCATTGAACAGAACTTATCCAAATATGCTTAGTGTTTAAGCAGGCACACACACAGGGCCCATGCATCTGGTTATTTTAAAATGAATAATTATTTAAAATTGCTATAATTATTTCTCAAATCTTCCTCAGGCATTGCATTTTCAGAAAATAATACAATGGAAAAAAAACGGATTTATTGTGTTAATTAATGCATTTGTTTCAACTTATTTATGAATCCAGAAAAAAATGTGATGCCTTTTCCAACAGTGGGTGCTACAGCACCCTCAGCACCCCTACATCCCACGGCCATGCTGACACATTTTCCTGAACTCCAGCACCATCATTCACAACGTATTCCAAAAACAGTGTAAAATGCACTTTAAACCTCCCTGACAGAGTCAACAAAAACTTAATAATGTTGAAATGGATCACTTAAGATTGAACAATTTAAACTATTATTTCATGAGGACTAAAAGCAACTTAAAGTTTGGTCTCCTCCAAACAATGTATTTATCATACTCTTCTCACACATCGATTCGCAGTTCAATAACAGGCTACGAGATTCAGTTAGTCTTGGAGTTTTTGAAAGCAGATGTTCCTCCACTCAGCCGTTTGTGAATACACAATGAGGTGCCAGCAGCAGTTTGGATTTGTCTCCAGAAAAGTAAGAGACAACATAGGTTTGATATCTGATAAAGAACCTATTGACAGCTCAAACCCTGATCCTCAACTCACACTCAAGCAAGCTTCACATCTTATAGCTTGAATTTAAACCCAAACAATATCAGGGCTCACCCAAAACAGCAATGGATAATTGTATAGAAAGTTAAACTTAACATTCTAGAATATTAATAGATTGCTTTGCAAATTTTCAAATACCAAAAAGGTTCTAACTGTAAGGGCAGAAAAGATGATTCTCAGCCATAAACTCCAACATGAATTCATGGCATGGCACTTCTACTCAGGGAATAAGACATCTTGAAAAAAAAAAGACTTCTGATAACTTTGTTTGGAGTCGTGAGCCATCACATAAACAGGAAGAAGTAGACATCAGAGGACAAACAAGTCCCTGCAGTCACAGAATAAGACAGCAAATTACAAAGGACATGGTACCGTGGGGGACAAAAGGACCATCTGACCCTGCTTCAAAAGACAGCAGAATGATGGCTGAACGAAATAACCAAATCGTAGATGGCTGCAATTGTGTTTGTTCTGGTCCTTCTTGTCTTACACAAGAGAAAAACACAAAGGGTAGAGATTAGATATATAATTTCAGTCTGCTGTGCCCACAGACCGGAACAATTTACAGAAAACTTTAAAACTGGTCATTTATATCTCAAAGCCAGCCTTCAGGGACTCTCTCATGGACACTCTTAAACACACCTCCAACTGCTTTTAATCCTTGACTCCTGCTGTGCCTTTTGCCAAGTTGTCACTGTAAATAAGAATTTCTTCTTAATGACTTACCTGGTTAAATAAAGGTTAAATAAAATAAAGATAGTGCTACGTGAAAGGCTTTGAAAAATTGTTATTTTTTTCCAGTAGAGAAATTGTTTTCTAACATAAAGACTCCTTTGTCAAACATAACCCTGGGCTGTCATGTAGATAGGATGCTCTTTTTTGTAGGCTTATTATTATTTATAAAAACTGAGGTGAGAAAATCCTAAAACTAGCAAAGCTTTATGAATTGAAAGAAAAACAAGAAAGTAAGACTATGCATTCTTCTCAAACAGTAAAGAGCTGTATCTTCCCCAGGGCCTGTCTTGTGACTGCATTTGATTTTTTAATATGAACAAGCTTTTATGTTCCAACCCACGCTGGAACATAATCTCTCAAAGATAAATGTTTCTGATCGAGAGCAAATCATAATGAGAGCTCTGTTGCCATGTGAGACCATTTATTGGCTGTTTTCGAAACTGCCTACTATACTAGCAGTACTGATTTGGCCAAAATTCAGTATGTAGAATGTAGTATGTGAAAAAGAACAAAATCTGCAGTACCAAAACTCCCCAGATGTCTACTGATTCAGGAACATTTCTCAGTATGCATGGGACCAGTCTGCCTTGCGTATTGTTTCCCACAATGCACAGCGCTCGTTCAGTTTTTTCTTTTTTCTTCTTTTTTGATGGGGGGGAAATCTGTTTTCTATGTGCTGTGAAAGTTATTAAATTAAATATAAACACTTCTTAACTTTTTAAATCATAAGTGATGCTAAAGAAGCAGTTTCTCTATTAGCTTGGCCGTTGTTTACTTCCGCTTTTCAAAAACAGAAATCCAGTGATGTCTGGCTCAGCATACTGCAAAACAGATCGAACAGAACAGTCATACTACATGCTAAAATCAAACCCAGTATGTAGTAGGCAGTAGGTACTACCTTCTACATTCATAGGTAGTATGTAGCCGTTTGCTTCAAAAACAGCCATTGTCTCCCATTCCACAACAAAGTTTTACAAGATCCAAGACCTGGCTAGAGTTTCTTGTTTACACTTTCTCTAACTTTCATGACATAGCTTCAAAAAAAAAAAGCATTTGTAAAGAGGGAATGGGTGCTCAGAATTTCATGCACTCTTTGTAGTTTTTTCTTAGAAAAGCTGATTATTCTGAGGTGACATGATGATTTAGACATGAAATATAAGGAGAGAGACCCAACACTGATGTCTGATGATTTTTAGGTTGTTGTTTTTTCAGTCTGCTTTAAAATGTGAATTCAGTAAGTAGTAATGAGCTGAGATTTTCTCCTTTTTTAGTGCCAAAATCCTCAAAAAGTATTTTTTCTACTCTGGCCAGACTCACACTTTGAGGCATGTTACTGTAATTGTGTGAGTGCTGAGGGCTGTTCCAATGTCAAACCATGAAGTCCATGTATGCTCTGAGGCAGACTTGATGTACTGTTCCCATTACAAGTTAGCAGTGAGTCAAACTTGCAGTGTTGTCGGGGTTCATCTAAGTCTTTTAAGAACATGCTGTTGGAGATGCATTCATTAAATCAATAGAGAAACTGCAAATAAAAAAAACATTACAATAAGAGACAATCCAGCAGTAATATGGCTTACTGCATCAAACTGAATGCATTTACTTACCAGCACGACCTGACTGTATTATATCTTGCTCTTTTACCAGCTCAGGTCCTACACTGAATGTTTCTTTATGCTTCTTAATGTTATTTTAATCTGCCTGTGTGCATTTGTATTCTTGGTGTACAGCACTTTGTAACTGTGTTTTAAAAGGTACTTTATTATATATTATATTATTGTCTTATTATTATTGTTGTATTTTGAACAAACTGACAATGTCTCTATTGCTACTATGTGTATGTTTGGCAATTAGATTGTTCAATAAAGCTTCAACAAAACAAGTGTCAAAAAACACAATTAAATGACAATTTCAGTTTATCACTCTTGATTCTGATTGGTCAAAATCCCATAACACCAGTAACAAATTCTGAATAGCAAGAGCGATGCCAGGGACAACCGGACCCCCCATGTGACATCAAATCAATCTCTGGGAAAGAGTCTAGCACATGTATATGGTTTGTTATCACATCTGTGATTGATCCTCTTGTTGACACTGACAAAAATGTTAGGTGAAAGCATAGATGAACGTCATGGGGGACATTTGAATTAGTAATCTCAGTTTATTTGGGGAGCACAAAACTTTAGATTCAGGGTTAATGTGCAAAATAGTTACCAGCAGAGAGAAAAAGATGAGAGGAGGAAAACAGTGTAGAAGTTAAAACACACAAGGCGAAGCTGAGTGAAAGAGACCAAATGGACACAAAGCAACCAAAAAGTGCAACCTATTATGGGTTTTGGCGATATTACAGGACTAGTCAAGTGAGAAGAAAATGCTAACAGAAAAGTTACAGGGAAGAGAACCATATACAGATCCAGTTGTTATTTTATGTATTTGTTAAGAATGCCAATGGAAAAACAATTACGTTTTTGCTTGAACCTTAAACAAAAGGTTAGGTTTAATGTGATTTATAACAGTAAAGCAGGCTAATGTGAAAACTTTAACATTTCTGGGTTCCATAGGTCTGTGACGTCACGTGAAAACTATGAATTCTCTTTCAAGAAAAAAACCCTCAAGAGGAACTCATTGATATCACTTAAAGGACTTCAAACACTTCACTGAACCTGCTTCACGAACAGGAAAATTGAGTGTGTATACTTTCCTTAAGGTGCACAATCCAAACACTACATGCAGTGCTGAAAATCTATAATGTTTCATCAATACTCAGCAGCGAGTGTATGAGGTACACCAAGCTTTAATGGTTTCAGTCTGAAACAGTCCTGTGGTACATCCTACTAAAATGAATCTAGGCTTTGTTGTGGAGACACAATTCTGTTAAAGAGCCTACCCTCACTGATATAAAGTAAAGGCAGTGGACAAAATAATAGAAACATCCTCAACATGCAACTTCTTTTCTCTGTTAAGTTGAATCAGCACCTTCCTAATACAGTTTTACAGAACATGATAGCAAAAGAGGTAGTATTTATCTAAATGTCTCTCCCCTCTCCTCATGGGCAACGTGAGATCTCTGGCTAATAAGATGGACGAGCTAACAGGACTAGCCAGGAGTCAGACAGAGTTTCAGGAATGCAACATGTTGTGCTTTATGGAAACATGGCTGCATCTGGATATTCAACAGATACATAAAATACATACTGTACATACAACATCTCCATTGACAGCTTCCAGTCTGTCCGGGCAGACCGGGATAGCACCGAGAGCACTGTGGGCCTCCGACCATATTATCTGTGCACGTCATATTTCACATGTCATACTGGTAGCTGTTTAGATCCCCCCTCTGCCAACCGGACTGAGGCGCCCAACGTTCTCAATGCTGCCATAGCCAGACTCCAGACAGACCACCAGAGTGCCCTCTTCCTGATCTCCGGGGACTTCAACCATATATTTATTTTCTAAATAGCTTATTATTGTATTTGTATAACTTATTGTGTATAGAGCAACTGTAATGACTGAATTTCCCTCCCTGGGATAAATAAAGTATTTCTGATTGTTGTCTTACCCTGAAGGGGTTCCAATCAGCTGTAACAACCCGCTCACTATACATTAGCTAGCTTATTAGCAACCAACTAAAGACACATTAAAGTCAGCGCAAAAAGTTTACTCTCATCTGCTTAATTAAGCTGAACATTTTCTGGTCTCTTAGTCGAAACATCAGAGTTCTTTTCTGTCATAAATCACATCAAACTTTGCATTTTCATCACAGTAAAGGGAGAAGATTTCTGTTTTTCTCTTGGTATTTTGAACTAATGCACAAAATCACTCGGTCAGTCTTCAACGCTGTGAAAGTCCATACCGTGTTACATTGGGTTATGTTACCATTTTTCTTTGCCTCAGTCTCCTTTAAGTTGGTAAGCATCTCTTTCATTTAGCTCCTTTTGTCCCTCGCTGTTTCTGCACTGTTTTTCCTCCTCTTTTCTTCTTTTCTTTGCTGACAGCCGGTCGGCCATAAGCAATGGATCGAAAGCTTTGTGCTCTCCAGATACAGTTAGCAGTGTCAAACAAGTCCCTGATGCTGTTTACTGATGTAGAACGCTAACAGAATTGTTTTGCCACAGTGTCAAAATGCGAAGGGGAAATGGGCTAGACTCCTTTCCGGGGGTTGATTTGATTTGATGTATTGGATCAAGGTGTTCCTTGCAACACCATGCCTGAGAGCAATAAATCACTGCTGTTATTGGGTTTTGACCAATCAGAGGGACGCATCTAACACAGCTATGTTTAAGGAAATCATGACACTCAAACTACTTGTATTGCCAAGTTTCTTGCAGCTGACCAGCATAAAGTTTTCCCCTCTCTCATCTTCCCTCTGCTCACACCACAAGTCATCACTCTGCGCCCACTAAACTGCCAGGATACTGTCTTCAGAAGCACGCCAGATATGGTTTTTCATAGCCAGCCTGATGCTCTAAACTTATCACCTGTCAGCTACAGTTTTTTCTTTTTCATGGCAGGATACTTACTGGATGATTTATCCACTCTAGTGAATTGCTGCTGTCAGATGACAGCTTGGAAGGTAGACTGCTCCCACTGCTACTACTACAGTGAAAGTAACAAAATAAAATCTTAAGCCATGTATTTAAGTACAGATTCACAGTACTTGAACCTTTTCTTTATACTTACATTCTGCTTCATTTAGGAGACAAGTTTTGTACTTTTTAATAAACCGCACCTGCTGTAGTTACTTCAGGTGGATAGCTTTTTGCTTTTTAGCTTTTTGACAGATTGCTCACTGAGCGTGCTCACAGGCAAAGAGGTGTGTTGGCAGAGAGACAGGCAGGCAAAAAAATTAATAAATAAAGCAAGTCCTTACATTCAGTTTGAAAAAAGCTCTTGGACACTTGAGGCCTGTGAAGACCCTCTTTTTTTATTCTGTGGGATGCAAAGAAAATTTCAACAAATGTCACAAAAAGGCTTCTAAAATAAAAAGTCCCGTAGCTGTAATTAAAATTCATGGTTCAGAGAGTTAAAGACTAAGGCAATGAAGTCCTCCTTTGTTAAAGAATGGCTTTACTGAGGCTTCAATTTGCTTTAAATTTAAGCTTTCTGTTGTCACAGAGAAATACAACAAATGGCAGAAACCACAAAGGCTCACGTCAAGTCACATTGTTTAATTAGCTGGTGCTCACTCGCAGCACAAACCACAAAATCAAATCAAAAGCTTGCATGTATTTCATGCTCTTACCCTCTTGCATTCAATAGTCAAACAAATAAGGCATCCAGCTATAATTGAGGTATCAGTTTAGTGGCAGATTTACTTTAGCGAAAAGCTAAGAAACTAAACATTTCTACAGTTTGGGGCGTGCTATCACTTTCCATTTGCCACATCATGAAGCTTCTGCGGCACATGGTTCTTACTTGGTTACAGGCAGTATTTGAATCCAACTTGGCAAAAAAGGGACAACAAGCTCCAGTCCAGCAGTCCTCCGAACAAGAGCTCTCACTTGTTGTTTTCTCATTAATGTCTATTTCTGTCACTTGAGAGCAACAAAGTGACTCTCTCTAAATCAGCACTTTTTAAACCTCAATCTCAACCCTCAACATAAACTGGAACTTTGCAGCTTGAGCTATTACTATTACTATTACACTGAATCAAACCCACATGTATGGACAATTTACAAAACTATTTAAAGATCTCAGGGAAAAGGCTTTCCCAGGGAGCAATTAGAATTCAGTTCACTTTCAGCCAAACCATCAAAGGCCAAATAATACGGTTTGATTGGGGTCTCTGAGGGAGAGTGAACATGGTCCATGTGGAAATATGAACTAGATGGGTTTCTACAATTGGCCCACAATTCTGTGCAGACACAAGCAGAGGTATATGTTTGTTCTGCCTTCAACTGCAAAGAATGCAACCTCATAAGCTTAAGTAAATATTTTAGGTAGACTTTTGAAGGTTTTACCAGCTTTGGAATTCACGTTGAAAGACATGTAACTTGACAAGGGAATCCTATAGGAACTGTATGTATGAAAAGGCTACATTAACTGAAGTTGTTAACATCAGTTAAGTTTTATTTATTCAACTGAGAATAAGTGAAAATATTTATAGAGTTAATTGAACCAGATGTTATTTTATGAGGTGGTTGGCTTTATAAGGCAAGGCAGGGATGAGTCCTGTGTGTGGTGTTACAAAAGACATTTGTATGTAGGTAACAAGGGCATGTGTGACTACAACCCACACATATACTATATTGAATCTTCATTCATTATGAACTCCCACACACAATGTGTCAAGTGACCTCCTCCATTCATCTGCAGGGATGACAAGAAGGAGGCAATTTCCAAGTATGTGATTTCTTGTGTTGTTTCTTTGTGTGCATGCCTTAATCATTTACTCATGGCTTTTTTATAGCATATTAGCATATTCACCATTGACTATGTTAATTTTATCCATTTTTTCAACAATTATTTTTCCTCACCATTTTTCCCTCTTTTTTAAAGTACTTTTGACAACAACTATTACCCAAGACAGAGGAAGAGTAACTGAGGTAATAAATTGCTCAAGATGGCACAAAAATGATGTACAAAGAGAAATCTCACACACACACACACACACACACACACACACACACACACACACACACACACACACACTTCTTTTAGAAACATCACTTTCCTAACTCCCAGCTAAATTCTCCTCCATAAACCAGATTAATTGTGGACTCTTGTGCGCCCTTCACCCCTGCAGGCACATCACTGCAGAGCGTCTTCCACCCACACTGATGCAGAAACTGCTGCTACAATAACACCTTTATACTGACACACAGCATGACTAACCTGGTTATATCACCTTTTTCAACTAGTTTCACAAAGTCATCACTGGAAGGCGTTCTTACAGTGACATCAAGCAGACAATGTGTACTTGCATATTAATGACAGTTGGTGGAAACTAATTATAAATTATTAGTGATGGGAATTCGGGCTCTTTTTAGAGAGCCGGCACTTTCGGCTCCTGATTGGCTCCTCAGATTTATTTCTTGTTTAAATGAATGTATTACCTAAATTAATGCAAAATGATATATAAAATGAGTAACTTGTGTAAAAAATATAAATTATATCAAATGTTTATTATTTATGAAGCTTTATTCATATACTCAACATGGAGCAGAGTGCTACAAAAATTAAATTATGAAGAACAAAATCAAGACTCATCTCAATTACACAACAAGGTCCAATCTCTGATTGTATGTATATTATTTATAAGCTTTTAAACCTTCATTAACAGCAGGTTCCCTCGACTCTCTTTATTCTTCCAATTGCACTGATTGATAAACAGTTCTAATGTCCATGACCTGGATGACTTAGAACCTTCACATAAGCTGTCTATGTTGAACTGCGTCCAAATTTTACTGCTTTTCCTGAAGTCACTCGTTTTCTCAACTTTCCAGCGTGTTTCTGTCGCGCACATTTTCCCTCTCGGCTCTCTCCCTCCTGACCGTTAGTTCACTGTGCTGTGTGTGTCTCCCAATAAGGAGCCGGCTCTTGTCATTCACTTCAAAAAGTCGGCTCTTAGACCCAGATCATTCGCGACCGACACGTCACTATTATTTACATCACTGATTTAATTATCAAGTCCATTAGATGTCAGAGAATTCAAAGAGAAACGCACTTTTTTGTATGTTTTTACAATTTCCTCTGAAAATATTCACCTTGAGAAATACATCTGACCGTTAAATGACAGCAGGATGTATTTATCTGTCAGAAATCATTACCTATATAAACATGTACATGATAAGATCAGTAAAGTGAGAAGAAGTAGTGTTTGGTCCACAGGGGTGCCAAAATTGGTTTGCAAACAGATGGTTCCTCACAAGAGCTTTAAAGAGGAGATATTTGTAGAGCCAGAGGTGTTGCTAGCATATGTTTTGTCTATTTTTTTGCAAAAGAAACATACTCAATGGAATTTTCTTTTCCAAGATATAACTGAGAAAATACCAAATCCACACATTAAAGTGGTTGTACCAGCATATATTTGGCATTTATGTAATTAAAATGACAAAATATTATTGCATTTCACTATCAAAATATTCACAACTTCTTTGAATCAACTGATTAAAGCTCCAGTGAGGAATTTTTAATCGATTCTACAAATGACTGAATCGAACACTGATGTCTGTTAAAGACCAACAAAGGCCAAAAAAAGAGGAAGACGTATTTCTATGTAATCATTGTTAATGACTATAACTATTGCTAGGGATATCAAACAAAGTGATTAACAGCACATGGTCGAATACAGCCAATTTTCCCCCCTGATGTCTGTGATAAAGATTTACCATATAAGATTTATTTTGCTGTTAAAAAAGGAAGATACGATTTTTTTTAGCTCACATGGGCTCAACCTCATAGTACAATAAACCGTTCAAAACCCACTGACAAACATTTCACAGCTAAACAGAAAATCAGTTCATGCAGAAATCAGAATTAAGAAATCTGATTTTTTTTTATTCTGGCTTTGAAACAAACTTTATTACATGTCTTCTTTGTTCCAATGTGACTTTTTTTTTAACAGCAAACAGTCCAATGAAAGCACAATTCAGGGGAATCATTGCACTAAATCATATTCAAGACTGTGCAAAACGTTGCCCTTTGCTAAGTTATAAATACTTTTTGTAGTTTTTTTCTCATTTGTATTGCATTACCGGGTTATTCTGTGGTCCTATGCATCATGTGAATCAAGAACACATTTAGCAGAGAGCTGTAAACGTAACACATTTTCCCAGCATTTCTGTCTACACTGCTGTATAAAGCTTGGTCCTTCATCTTAGAGATTGGATGTGGGCTGCTTGATTATTTTTATGGCTGCAGGGTAAATCTATAATATCAGAAGCATGAGTTGTTTCACTGTCTGGACCTCAGCCTAATAAACACACATATTGAATGTCTTTCCCAAATAATCACATTGCCCTGTGTCACACGGATGCCAGGCAACTCCACTCCTGTCAGTCATGCAGAAACTTTACAAAATTAACATCCCACAAGTGGTTTGATTGCTCAGGCTGAAATCTGAGCAATAAAACATTTCAGCTCTTTAGACCTCAAGTAAGCTTTATTTCTGCTGTGATTATATCAGAAAAGCTGAAAGGAAATTCAACTTCACGCAATAAAAATGACGCTTTTGTGTTGACTAAGCAGCATAAAAGCTAAGCTTAATCAATTCGAGAAATCAAATTGACATATTTTTCCTGCAAGCATCAGCTTAATCAAGTAGAGTGCATCTCTTAAACTGAGATAAAAAAAAACACAGAAAGACTGAAAAAAAACATTCTGAAGCTGCTAAACTATGCTGCTTATGAGTTAAATCCTCTTTTGCATTCAGAATATTGATAGCCACAAAGTAACTCTATACTTCTGTGAAGTGCCTGTGGTTAATTATGTGACATACGATCAGAATTACAAGCATGTTAAAGAAGACAGATACGGTATTGTGATGCAACAGCAGAGAGTGCTTTAGATAGTTGTGGTTCACATTGCAAAGGGAAAGAGTTATATTTAGGAAAGCCCCCAAGAGGGTCTTTAGATTATCCATATTTGTGTTTTATGGGCATTTCAATCATGGACGCATGCATCACAACTCCCCCTTCATTGTAGTTCAGGAGCAACAGTCTCATGTTTCACATGTTAACACTGTAATCTAGTAATTCATATTTTTAACTGCTTACATCGTGTGAAACCCTTCTGAACTCCTCCCTATGGGAACTGACACTTCACCTTTCGCCTGCAGCATATGTTATATCAAACAGATGCTGACTTTTCAACGCATGCCAGCCATAACTAGTTTAAGGGTATGCATTAGAGTGAGAGGACTCTTATGTCATGCAGCGCACATGACAACTGTGCTATACAACAGACAAGTTGAATGCATGCTGCAGCTTCAGACCAATAAAAAGTCATCACCAAAATCTAATCAAACCATGTGGAAACAATCAGACAGCTAACTGCCTTTATCTGCTGCAGCATTTTGAGAAGGGCAGTAATCTCATGACATGTTTTGTTGCATTTGTGAAGCACTTTGTAACTTGGTGTTTTGAAACATGCTCCATGAATAAAGGTATTATGGCGCTGGTCATGTTACATTCAATAATATCTTATTAAAAGAGAGATAACACGTGCCATTTTTAAAACATAGCAGATCACATTTCCCAGAGTAAACAGTGAAACAAGAGCCAGGACAAGCAATGGGATCTTCTGTGCTGTGCAGTTTGAAGCCCGTTTTGCTCAATTAGCCAGGCATGCTTCAATAAAAACTCTCATAAGAACATGTGGTCTTTTAAGAAAGAAAATAAAAAAGAAGAGTCAAAGACCAGCCATCAAAACAGTCAATAAAGCACTTTTCTTCTTACCTTAATGATGAGAAGGGATGCCAGAGATGGCTGGGGATCATGGGTGTTGAGTGAAGTCCAGAGCAAAGCTGGTCAAAGCGTCACCCATGTGGCAGCAACATAACCAGCACAGCTAAAAAGCAGACTGGTGCGTAGCCGCTGGGGTACTCTACACACTCAGGCGCTCCCTCACACAGCCTTTGGGTGAGAGGATCCACTCTCTCGCAGTCAGAGGCAGCCCGACAGCTGAGCTCTGGGAGATCCAAGAGGCGACAGATAGAGGCAGACGTGCTGCTGGTCTCTGCTTCTCTTCTCCTCTCTCCCTCTCTATTTCTCTATCAGCCCCACAGCTCCCTCTCTCTCTTTCTCTCTCCCCCAGTCCCCTCTCTCTATTTTCCTCTCTGCTCTGCTCTCTCTCTGCTTATATCTCTTTCTTGCACACAGTCACTCTCCAGTCTCCACACTCTAACCCCTCCTCTCTCTCCCTCACACACTCTTACATTCATGTCAGTTTCAGCCTATATTGTTTATCTATTTTTTACACTCTTTCACATCATACTGTCTACCAGCAGCATATCTTTTAAAAGGGGTTGTAAACCTCAGACTTTTCCTTTTTTTTAATGCTATGCTTTCCTTTAAACTGCCTGTTTAACAGACAAGAGTCCTTTTTAGTCTCATATTTTGACCACCGTGAAGTCATGTGCTCTCTGGACAGTATTCTGCCTGGTTGTAAAATGCACAGTTGACCCTTTATATTGACTTTAAATGTTGGAACATACTGTGTACAAGAGAATGATTAAGGTGCTAAGGTGGAAGGATAACAGTGAAGGGGCAAAGGGATGATGACACAATACTAAATGAATATCTGGATGTGGGGAGTTCTGCAGGGCGGGATTGAGACCAGGGCACGAGTATGTTTTTGAAGTGCAAATGCACACGTCATAGTTAATCTCTGCTGGTGAGTCCAATAGATTTTTCTTTTACTCTTTCTCTTTCTCTCACCAGCTAAAGCACATGGTGTGTGTGTATCCTTGCTTCCTCGTCCATACAAAATCGTTTTCACATAGTACTGGAGGATCTTCAGGTGCTTTGATTATAAAGAAAGCAGAGACAGAAGACCACATCCATCTTCATTTCTTTGAACACAAAGGAAATGGATACATGTATCACTGTAAAGAATTCCTTTCATGTATGCTCTGCAATGGAAATTGTAGTACTTGTGCTTCCATTTATGTGTGTTTTCATTTGTGTAAAATCAATACCATTAAATTGTTTTTTATATAGATACGAGAAATGTCAGGGAGGGACATGTCCAGACTCCAGACTGGGGTGGCCCAACTGGGGCAATTACTTTTTTCTGTCTCCACCAAGGGGCATCCTCCAGTCTCAAACTATGAAGCCCGTGAGGAAGTGTTATAAACTGCAATTCATCGAGAATCTGCTTGAGGCTGGCTGCAGAAACACCGGAAACCACATAGACATGAATGGGAAAAAGACAATATTTGCAGCATTAATAACATGTTTACAGCCTGGTTCAAAAAACAGCTTGGCTCTTCGTAGCTAATTTCTCTATTGGCACACAACAGGGGGGTGAATTTTTTTCTAACGCGACGGTTCAGAAGATATTAAGATTACAAGTTTTTGCCCAAATAAGGACATGACTGACTTGACTCCTGGTCGGGAACACATAGCTGTTGGCTAGGAGGCTCAAACTCTGCACCTTTACGTGAGTATTTTTCTACAATTTACGTTCAATCAAAAGGAGTTATGCCACATTAACATTCATAGACAGTGACTTGCAACCTGTTGCAACACAACCCAAAATATTATTTTAATATAAATCCCCCTTTTAATATAGCCAATCATGGTTTAAGATTTTGGGGTGGGACCTTACGTGGCCAATGAGTTTTCAAGGGGGCCACGTGCCACCCTTCTGGACACACCCCTACTGTCTTTTTTGTGATGGGTATCAGTCTTTTAGTGATTTTTTTCTCTCTCTCTGCAGCATTTTTGTGTCCCTTCTCTCCATTTCACCATCTGCTTATTTTTTGTCAGGCTACCTGAATCAGTAACTTAAATACACCTGGTGAGGGGACAGAAAGACACCCAGCACCCGTCTCTTACATAAAAGGGTTTGCACAACACAGCTGAAGGACAAAAGAAAGATCAAAGAACAACACGTCGTTGTTTCTCATGAATTGATGCTGATTTGATGTGAAGGTCATGTTTAGAGACTCCTGAGATTACATCTTGGCAATAGATGTTGATGTATGATGTGATCAGGGACACTCTGGCTTAGCTTAAGATTCTATGTAAGTGCAGTGTTGTGGCCAGGATTTATGTTCAATAGGGATGGTTTTTTTTATTATTATTATTTTTTATATTCTATTTGTTTTGTAACAGAACAAAAACAAAAAATGAACAAAAATAGAAAAGCAAAGCCCCTCCCGCCTCAAGCCAGTTCCTGCCCACCCCCATCCCGCCCCAATCTCCATAAATGGAGATATTTCTGCTGTTGTAATAAATTAACACTTTTGCTTTTGTTAATCGCTATAGTGATATTAAATAATTTAGCAGTGAAGCCCATGTTTCTATGTATTTATTCCTGCTCGTTATTTTGCAGCCTGAAAGCTACTTTTTCTAACCTGGTTATTTCCATTGCTTCGGTGATCCATTCTTTATAGGACAGTGCATTAGATTCAATCCAGTTAGCCATGATGAATTTTTTTGTGACCCTACAGACAGAGAGAAACATTTTTTTGTTCTTTGAGGAAACATCATTAAGGCCATGGAGGTCTCCAAGTATACATGTTTGTGTTGTGAGTGGTATGACTGAACCGTTTGAAGTCGCATGTGGTGTTCAACATCATCATATGAAGTGGACCTGCCCGTGTCCCATTGAATTCCTGCTGGTCCAGCAATGAGAGAAACAAGGATGATTGATTTGTTAAGGTCCAACGTGTACCCACATGTGACAACCAGTCTCCTGTTTTCTCCCTAGCAAAACAATTCTCACTCCCTCAGTTCCGGTGATTCATTTCCCCCCCGGACTTTAGTAAAAGAAAAAGGACTTGAAAAGTTCTGACCCACATATAAGGGGTGCCTTTCATAAACTCAACAATAAGACAAAAAGAGAGAAAAGTGAGAGGGAGATAGAGAGACTGACATTCAAGAAGGAGACAAGGAAGGAGGAATGCGATACATCCAGGAAAGAGGTGATGTAGTGGTTGGGCTTTGTCTACTACCAAGCCATACTGTAGTTGTATATGAAGAATGCAGTTTGGCATTGTCTTGCTAAAACATGCAAGGTCTTCCCTGTTTATATTGTTCAGCACTTATGAATGGTTAACCATTCCATTGCCAAGCTGCCATCAGAATTGTAGCTCAAGGGAAAAGTGTTCAAAAAGTTGAATTCCATTTTGACGTGATGATCTAGTGATGCTGACAAAATGCTGCTTCAACCACAAAATTGAATGAAAAGTACATGGTGCTACACTTTGTTGAACGTAGACTAATGAGTTCCATTAGTCTTCTTAATCAAAGGCAGACTAGAAGTGTGCTCTATCACAAAGGACATAGGGGTACTTTGCCATGATCTCAAAGTCAGTAAATTGCTGCACAGTGCAGAACCAGGCATTTTTAATGGTTTGCTTTTCAGTCTGTTTATGGTTCATGTTTCTCCTGAGGAATGAAAACATGGAATTTTTTAGACCCTTTTTGAGGGATGCTGAAGAACCCCTAAATTTCATCCCAGCTCTCCTGAATAATAATAGCAGAGGCATGTTCCCAACCAGACCTTTTAATTCAGCAGGTATTTTGTAATTGTGTTAATCTTATATTCTAGATATCAATTTGATTAAGTGAAGTAATATTTTTTCAAATAAACATATTTTTGGGCTGACAATTTTATGAACAAAATGTCTAAGGTAACAGACAGCTAAACATTAAAGTCTAAATGACTTGTCAGAATGTAGAGGTACATTTCTCCTCTTCGAAAAGTCCAGAGGTTTAAAATGCAAAAGGTAGGTGATTTTTGGTGAGAAAACAGATAACAAATTATGTTTTTAAGTAGGGGTGAGCCCGACTAAGGATTTGCTTAGTCGAATCTAATTCATCAGATTTTGCCGACGAATAGTTGAATGTTTGTTGTTTTTCCTTATTGACCCAAAGTCTGCATGATATCACGCATAACCCTTTACAATTAAGAGACTCGTAGCTTAAAGTAAAAGGGACAACAGAATATTATAAGCATAAAACTTAGATTTTTTAAATCTATATTGCAAAAACAACGAGGTTATGAAGGAGAGAAAACTCAAATAAGGTCACCATCCGTTAAACATGGAACAACGCGCCGTTATAGACTAAGGAATCAGGAGATATTTAAACAGTGTTCACACAGCGGAGAGCAGCGCTGTGGAGGGTAGTTTGTCCAACTTAAGGCTAAACATTTGTGTAACGTTCAAAATCAAACCTGAACCAGCTAAGGGGTTTTTAAATCTTTTAACAGTACCTTTTAAAACAGTCTTTCATCGCGTCTTTGTCCACTTGAGTCCTTTCAAATTGTACGCGAGGAAAACCATCATGTAACGGGCAGAAGTGCGCTCCTAGCTTTGTTGACTGTAAATCCTGTCTTTGAGAATATCCTCTCTGATGGTGTGGAGGTGGATGGAACGCTGTGGATTGTGTTTGAGGCTTCGGACAGCTTTGGGTATCCCTCCTCATTCTTTTGGCCCCGTTCAGTTTTTGTGTGGTCCGGTAATCCTTGATCTCACAGCCCTCTTCATGAAGCTGCTCCTCATCTTCATCTCTATTTTTTAGGATCAACTGAAGTTTTATTTCCTGACATTTTGAGCTACAATGAACGTAGAAAGATTTAAAGGCCAGCTGAGGTACGTCTGCTCCAGGAATCCCTGCTAAATGGTCCACCTTTAATTACCAGGGGAGATTTAATTACCATTTTAAGGAGATTTTACACTTCAAAAGCTGTTCTCAGAATTACATTAAATACGTTTATATTTATAAGAAAATAGGCTAAATGAGACACTATTTTTACGGGAAAAAGGAAAATAATGTAAAATTAGACATTGAGCACCCCCATGGTTTGAATAGAATGATCCACATTTCATATCCAAATATTTGACTATGAGATTCGCAGTCGACTAAGGCTCGTTAGAACGAATCGTCAAATATTCGACTATTTGGGGTCACACCTATTTTTAAGTGGTGAGACAATGACCTGCATAATTTACATATGAAAAACAATACTTTCAATTAGGAACAATTTCAAAATTATCATAATACGGTTAATGGCTTTATCACAGTTACTTAAACAGAACAACAGCATTAGTGTTAATCACTTTTTTTATTCAGTGTTGATTCTCCCCAACCTCATCTTACCTGTACAGAATAATGGACAGCCCAGGTTTCTGTGCACAATATTGCACATACACTGCAATGGAGAATGAACCCAAAAAGATCGTCCACATGGTCAACATTGACAAGCGGGAGACGCAGAGGAACTCAGTTGCCATGGAGAAAGAGGGCTTTATGCGTACCTTTGACAAGCTCTGTCAAGAGCTCAGTGTTGGAAGAAATTTGCACGGATGCTCATACCCAAATACACAGCCCTCTTTAGTAAGTTGTGCAGTTTTCTTCTTTGTAGAGATTCAACTTTTTTTTTAAGCATAGTTGGGCAATGTTTTTCTTCTCCCTATAGACACAGGGAAATACAACAATGGTGGCGTTCGCCACACCCTAGATATCTGGCATGGGTCAAAAAGCTTGGGGGAAAAACATTCATGCAGTAAGTTTGTTAAGTCTGCAGATACACAGATATGACAGTGTTTATCCTATATAAATGATGTCATCCACATGTCTAGGCAGGGCAACAAAAGGGGGGCTCCATTCTACAGATGTGGAACAAGGACATCTGCAACCACTTCTGGCAATGCTGCAAAACTGCTGATAGTGTCAAAGAGTTCTTTGTAAGTAATGAAATGTTTTCAAATTTCAAATGTGTTCTTACAGTCACAATTCACTTTAATTGCATTTTCCTCAGAAGTTGTGGATTGGCCTACTTCCCCACATCACCCGAGAACATGTCTGGGCCAATGATGCCTGTCACCATGGCCCATTGGTTGAGAGCAGAGATAAAGAATGAATTAAAGACACGTCTATAGCACACAAGAAACTGTGAGAGATCATCACAGATACACGCTGGCTGAAGAAAGTTCACAAGTATCTGTCTTTCAGGTACATTGACATTTATTTTGTTCTTCAGCTTTCAATTTTCACGTCTAAATATTTCACTTTAAATTCCATATGTAGCTGCTTGAACTATCATTGACTATAAACTAATGAAATGTATTATGCTAACAATTAGGGGTGCAACGGATCAAAAAACTCACGGTTCGGATCGGATCACGGTTTTGAGTCACGGATCGGATCATTTTTCGGATCAGCACAAAAAAAAGAAAAAAAAAAAAAGAAGACAAGACAAATATAACTTTGTCCCTCCATTTATTTTGTAAAACACTTTGCCCATTAAATAAAAGCAACATTCAACTCAAAATGTACTGCATGTGCAAAGCACCCTATCTGTGGGCCCAGTCCTGCCTCATTCACTGCATTTCATGGCATGGCAAGTGAAGGAGCAGAGGAACATCAAAAGTTTCACTCCATTCTTCTTTCAATCGCTGATTTTCACCGTCCACTTTTCTTTGAGCTGCAAACTTGGAACACACCGTTTTATTCTAGGGTCCTACAGCTGGCAAAGTGCCAACATGTGAACAGCTCCAAAAACGAAAGTGAAAGTAAAAAATTGCACTCGCAGCAGTGGACTCTAAGTGACCCAGTAACAGCCTGTCTGAGTATCGTTGCCATGGAGTCCCGGTAAATACGGGGTGACCCGACCAAAACATAGAGTGAAGGAATAACAGTTTGGGGACCACAAATAGGCGGCCGGATGCGGCCCGCGGGCCGCGTATTGACAGCCTCTGGTCTAGTGGGTGCGCAACGGAATTTCATAACGTGGCTCAAGCACATTCAGCATTCACTGTATTTTACAGGGAAACCCAAAATGCTCCCATACATGTGACTTAAACGATGCAGGAGGGTTTTCAAGTCCCTCTGCTCCTTCACTTGCCATGACAACAGCTGCGCTTGACGAGTGAGTGGGGATTGAACATGCAGTCATAACGTGAACACGCGCAACTTTTTTCATCAACCGATCCGCGGACCACGTCCGTGCCGAACCGTGGAGAGGCATCCGTACGGATCACGGATCAACGATGATCTGTTGCACCACTACTAACAATGTGCCCACAGGTCAACTGCAGAATTGGAGTCCTTCCACAACCCCATACTGATGTACGCTAGCAAGCGCTTCAGCTTCTCTCCACCTGTGCAGCTTGGACCATGCTGGCTGGCCTGGACTACAGTCACCACATAAACATACCAGCCAAGAGAAGAGCAGATGGCTCACTTCAGTATGTGGTTTTATTAGTAGTCCTCTGCAAACTATATCTTTCAGTCATTAAAATGGAAGGTACTGAGTCATGGCTGGTCCAATATGACAACCAACACAATTACTTTTTATAGTCAATTTTAGTGGCCATGTATTTGTAAATATGCAAAGAAGTTTACTGTCAAGACACATGCATTTCAAGTAAATTACATTTTTGATCCTAAGGACTAAAAGCTTTTCAAACGAAATGTCACACCACTCCTGAAAATTGTGAAGATGGAAGGGGAACAGGAGACACTCCCTATTGACCAGGTTCTTTGCTGATCTGTTGTCTTTTGAAGAGTCAATAACTACAGCTGGCAAGCCGACCCATCTTCTCAACATGCTTTGAATAGAGGGGCAGCAAGGGGAGTGGCTTATTTTATTGCCAGGGTCCTTCGAAGTGCGAGGGATTGTCAGACAGGCAAGGGGCCAGGTTTGACCTGCCGTTATTCCACCAGGTCAGTTCCACGGCAGGTTCAGGTACAGTGCCCAGTGGAGCCAGTTCTTTGTGTTCCAATCACCTAAGCAGTGTCCCTGAACCAGATGTAATACAGTTTTAGAATGACCAAGTGAATGTCTCTGCTGTCTGCATCTGCACAGGAGCGCGCCGAACGGAGCCTGCAGCTGATGGGCGCGGGCACTCACCGCAAGGCATTGTTGAGACGATCTCTCGCTCCGACTACCTGCCCTGTTAATCACTGTTCCTGTGTGTGTGAATGTCCAACAGGTAATTTGTCTGTCCTATAATTATATTGAGAGGGAGAACTGACTTTTCCCGTCCATAGGCATTCACGTGTGTTAATTGATAAATGAGAGAGAGAGAGCAAATAGACACCATGAGCACATGCGCATCTTCTAATATTGTTAATAACCTATATAATCCTGTTCTGTTCATTTATCATTACGAGTGTTAATTGTTAATTGGTAGCATTGGTATTAGAATGATATGATTATTCATATGCTTGTAGTGGTAGCATCTGAATCATTATTTCTGTTCCAATGATAATTGTTTATTGTTGATCCTGCTTTTACTGTTTGTTTTTGGTTTTTGTTCTCTTTTTCCTCTTGTCTGCATATATATTTCTGGTTTGTGTCATGTTTGTCACAAACTGTCAAATATTAATGCAATTTATTCTTGTGACTGTGTGCATGCGACCATCACCATCCCTCTTAGAACTCTGGCCTATCTTTTATTGACAGCTAATATCATGTTCTGTAAAAGAGGGCGTGCACACCTAGGTGGACCAAAAAAAATAAAACAATAAAAGAAAATAAAAGAAAGAGTACACAAGGATATACAAAGGGACAGGGAAAGAGAAGGAGAGAGAGACCTAAGACACTTATATGGAGAGGGACCATCTCACCATGACGCCAAAAAAAACTCTGTGGGGTGATACTAATGATTAAGCAACCCTTAGTGTCCACAATCATTACTGAAGCTTGGGTCGCAGAGGGTGTCCGCCGTGCTGTGTTCAATTTGTGTAACAAGACCACCACTGGTGCAGATGATACCACTTGGGTCAGATCAGCCGAGCAGTTCAGCCCAGCACCCAGGCCATGAGAGCAGTAAGGCTGAAGGACCCAACGCGCCGCGGGAGACCCAGGCCAGGGGACAAGCCAAGGAAGCAGACCGGAAGAAAACAGGTACCGCCGGGGCACCTAGGGCGACCCCCAGCAGGAGGAAAGGGGGGCGAGGGGGGAGAGATCCTGCAGCCCCCCCAAGGAACACCTCCACAACACCGCCCCCACAGCCCCCCAAGACAGAGCCAAAGGAGCTTCCAGGGCCAAAGGGGCCCAGCACCAGGAGCAGACAGCCAGGCAGCCGGGCAGGACCAGAGCCCGCCGGGCCAAAACCAACCGGGGAGACCAGAAGGGAAAGGCAGGCCAATGAATGGACCCTTCCCCTGCCCTCCCACTGAAGCAGTAACATTGTATGTTACAAGGACATGATCCCCCCAGCAAGTGTGCACCTTACTTTAATGTTGCGTTTCAGTTGTTTTTCATTTTGAGTTAAGGAAAGAAAAAGACTGTGACTAAAAGAACTTGAAGTTGCACGTCAATATTTTTGTTTGATGTTAATTGTACTTGGCACAAGTTTTCTAAATTGCTTAACTAAAATAAAAAAGTGTTCGAACAGTATCCTGTCTTAAATTATCTTTTATCTGTTTAAGGCTATGATTTTAAATAGATAAATTGGTTTGTTTTACTGGTAAATGACTTGTAAAATAGTCTGAATAATCTAAATGAAAGAGTCGTGATAAAATCGTGATCGAGATTTTGCACAAAAAAAAAATTGTGATATGATTTATTTTGCATATCGCACACCATCCTTTAACACTATAGAGGGTCAGTGATGCTAGCCAAAGTATCTATATTGTGACCATCACCCTCATGTTTGTGTATTTATTTGATGTGTTTCAGACCACACTCATACCTATTCCTCTGTGGCCTAATTGGGTCTGCTGTACTGTTGTGCTGTAGAAGGAGAATATTTACTAAACAGTTAAAGCTCCACCCTGTTTCCTGTCCAGTGTGTTCTGACCGACACCCCAGGGAGAGTACTATCCTACAGAGTATCTACCATTATTCCCTATTTTTCACCAAAAAAAAAACAGTTCCAGAGTGGCATCAACTCCTTCCGTGGCTAGAAGAAATAACTGCTTACATCTGGGGCTGAGGGAAGGGTTATTATGACATGCTTGTGGCTCATGCCTGTGGAAAAGCAAGCTGGTTATTAGGAGGCGCTCAAGTAGAACCAACTCTGAACTAGCAAAAAAAACTCTTTAGTTATACTTCATTAATAACTATGACTCTTGCTAATAATGGAGGTCGATTTTGGGGGGTTTATGACAGAAAACTACGAAAAGTAATGTGTTACAGATGGAGGTAGTCTGTGACCTTCAGGGCTCCTAACGAGCCCATCATTGAGAGCACCTGCTTCATTTCACCCAGCTTGAGCTCATCAGCCTGGCTGCTCAATAAAGGAGCTCCTTTCCCTCAGTTAGGTGTGTGCAACAGAGAAGACAACACCTTCGGTTGTTTCCTCTGGGTTTTGTTTGAAGAGTGTGTTGTGAGAGAGTGTGTATGTTTGTGGATGTATTGTGGAGGGAAGGAGGGTGGCAACAGGAGAATTAAAAAGAGGATTGATCTCTCGGGAGAGTTTTTTTCAGATTACAGTTGGTTTAGGCCTTTTCCTTAGTTTGTCTACTCTTTGTAGTATAATTAGTGGGTGGCTGTGGAGCTTTCTGACCTTCATGTAATGCGGCTTGTAACAAATGTGATACCATACCTGCTCATTGGCAATCCTCTGAGCTTGTGGATCCTGTACACATTGTAGGGCCTACTCTTCGAGACCCTCTGCTCCTCCGACTGAGGCTCGTCCCAGGCCTCTTCCTCTGACCATGGTTGTTACCCCCCCTCGCACTTCTGGCTCTGCCTTGCCCTCGACCCCGGCCTTGTCCTCTCCAACTTGATGAGGTGCTTGGCTCAGGATTGTAATCAGCAGAGCCAACGGCACTTTCATCATGAGAGCTCTAGCAAGCACAAAAAAAGTCAATATCTTGTAGTTCCAACACGAGTGCCTTGGAGGCTAAAAATGGACCGCATTTTTTCTACAGACGGACGGATTCTGACCAAGAGGCAACCTCCGGTCTGGAAATACGAGTCCAATGTGGAAGTGCTAAAAACTGCAGTCCTGGATCCTGAAGAAAGAGCACCTCTCTACCATTCCCATCCTAATGAATTTGAACAGGAGGGATATTTTGGCATAGTTGTTCCCATAGAGCAAGACATTTGTGGCCAATAGGAAATCCCCAACCAGCGTCCCATATTTTAAGGATGGCTGAGAAGCCAATTTCCTCACAATGTGACCATTAGGACAGATCTGGAAAAGAAACGTGAGAATAAACAAAGCATACTAAAGTAACAATTGCCACTACATGCACAACATATGTTAACAAAAATCAGCAGACGGCATGTAATGAAGATGCCAAACATAGACTTACCCATTCAATAATTGCAGCTGTGCCCTTGGACCTCACGCTGATCTCAAATGGCTTACGTGCCTGGCACTCTACCTTGGTGTATGGGTCAGTGGCAGTACACATGCCAACAGGTAGAATAAGATATTCAGCAAGTTGCTTCACTGTTATGGTAAGCAATGGTTGCAGTGTGGCCAATTATATCATCCTCCACCAATACTTTTGCTGCTTCTTGGAATGGAGGTATGTCAGGGGAAGTTGGATCCAGGTTGTTTTCAGCTGCATCATGCACAGGGTCCTCCATGCTGATGGCTAGCAGTGCATCCCAGCAAATCTGTGTCTTTAGAGCACTGCCAGTCCTGTGAAAAATAATAAAATGTTATATAGATATACATATATACATAAATGTAATAATAATAAAAAATAAACACTGGACTGCTATTGTAGCTACTGGTTAATGAACCTACCGGATACAAATACGAGGCATATAGTCTTCGTCATCACTGCCGTCATAGTCTGTCTCTGCCTCCTTCATTCTATCTGCCAATGAGGACAGACTGTGTTTCCATATCAGGATTCCAAGTGTCATCATCCCAATTCATTCTATAGAAAAATAAACACACTTAGTCTGTAACTAAAAATATCTGCACAGTTCAGACATAAACTCACGTTGAATTGCGAAGATCGTTAAATTCATCTGCGTCGATGTCTTCTATCTCAAGCCCCAGAGAGGACATACTACAAAGATAAAAAGAAACAACAAAGGAGATGTGAAATCAACTGGCTGTGAATAAGAGGAGGGATCAATACTTTATACCTCTTTTATACATGAGAAATATTTGAACAGAATATGTCTATGCTGTTTCCAAACCTTGCACCCAACTGTTGAACAGCTGTCTCTTGACAGCTGCGGTCCAACTCGTCTATTCCTGCTACAGAGAAATCATCATCTCTGTAAAATTAAAAGATCAAGATATATCTTTTTACAGGACAAAAAATAAACAATTTTTGAAGGGAGTAAACACTAAAGTAATTTAATCACATGTATATCATAGGAATATTCATATATATACTTTCTGATACATATACCATAACCCTATACTGATTGCAATTATGTCAATACTCGACGGTCAGAGGGGGACTCCGAACAAATGGTTGAAACATCTGGGGGTGGAGGCCTCGGCTTCCCATGTATACTTTGTATAACACCCCATTCATGCTGATACAGAGCAACAGAAAAGTTACCAGCTAACAGACTGTATACAGGTCTGTGTAAAAATAGTTACAAGCCGTTAGCCGGCCGCTAACATTAGCCAAAGTTATTGCTAGCTGTCTCATAAATGAACGGAACAATTTACACAAAGACAAATTAAATTACATGATTACCTGTCCAGTAGAAAATCAGCAACCATGGCTACGCTTTTGAGACCCTTCAAATACTTCAGCTATCACCAGCGCGGAAATGCAGCCCCAATATTGACTCGTGTTTGTCCCCTCTCTTTATCCAGCATTTTTTAGTCGTCACTTTTTCTATCACTCTCTTCCTCTTCTTGCTCTGTGTAGCAGCAGAACTTTAGGGCAGAAGTGGGGCTAAAAACGTTGGTTTCTCTCTCTCTGCCATTTTTGTCAGGTGTTCCCCCTTTTTGAACAGCCTTCTATGTGAAGATATCAGGTCATGCGCACAACGTCAAAGAGTTGGCAGGTCGTCCGGCAGGTCATCCAATCATTGAACTTGGTGCGTGTGAAATGGTTCGGCGGACTTATTGCAGCCGAGCTGCTGACACAGACAACTGAGTTTTCTCATCTCAGTGTTAGATCAATCTGGGCTCAATCCACTAAAGGTTTGCATGTATAAAAACATGTGCAAACTTGATAGCGCACGCAAAGCAGATGTACTAACCTGGAGCACCAAGGATTGCGTCTGTCAAATGAGCAAAATAGCACTTGTAATCCATTTAGCGTGTTTGCCTTCATGAATATGCAGAAAACATGCAGATTATCAGAACGCGCAAAATATTAGGAGGAGATGCAAATGTAATCATTTAGCACTTGCAATGTGATTTTATCAAACCTGAAGCAGATAGCGGCGGGGTTTTTGCGTCTATTTTTTTGCATGTTTGAAAGGCACGTGCAAACTGGCACAGCGTTACGCACAAATGGGACACTGTGGCGAGAAGGAGGCATAAATGCTGTTTTGGTAAAGGTAACAACTACGTACAAGTACCAATAATATTGGTATGGTTATTATTCTGTACAGGTAAGATGAGGTTGGGGAGAATCAACACTGAATAAAAAAAGTGATTAACACTAATGCTGTTGTTCTGTTAAAGTAACTGTGATAAAGCCATTAACTGTCTTATGATGATTTTGAAATTGTTTCTAATTGAAAGTATTATTTTTCATATGTTAATTATGCAGGTCATTGTCTCACCACTAAAAAAAACATAATTTTGTTATCCATTTTCTCACCAAAAATCACCTACCTTTCACATTTTTAAACTCTCGACTTTTCTAAGAGGAGAAATTTACCTCTACATTCTGACAGGTCATTTAGACTTTAATGTTTAGCTGTCTGTTACCTTAGACATTTTTTTCATAAAATTGTCAGACCAAAAATTTGTTTATTTGAAAAAATATTACTTCACTTTATCAAATTGATATCTAGAATATAAGATTAACATGTTTACAAAATACCTGCTGAATTAAAAGGTCTGGTTGGGAACATGCCTCTGTTATTATTTTTCAGGGGAGCTGGGATGAAATTTAGGGGTTCTTCAGCATCCCTCAAAAGGGGTCTAAAAAAATCCATGTTTACATTCCTCAGGAGAAACATGAACCATAAACAGACTGAAAAGCAAACCATTAAAAATGCCTGGTTCTGCACTGTGCAGCCCAGCAATTTACTGACTTTGAGATCATGGCAAAGTACCCCTATGCCCCTTGTAATAGAGCACACTTCTAGTCTGCCTTTGATTAAGAAGACACAAGGCTATGGAACTCATTAGTCTACGTTCAACAAAGTGTAGCACCATGTACTTGAAGCCATGAAGCAGCATTTTGTCAGCATCACCAGATCATCACGTCAAAACAGAATTCAACTTTTTGAACACCTTTCCCTTGAGCTATAGTTCTGATGGCAGCTTGGCAATGGAATGGTTTAACTGTCACCATTAATCAATGCTGAACAATATATACAGGTTTCAGAGCAAAGTATGCTGCTATCTAGACAATGCCTTTTCAGGGAAGACCTTGATATTTAGGCAAGACAATGCCAAACTGCATTCTTCACATACAACTACAGTATGGCTCTGCATTAGACAAAGCTCAACCACTACATCACCTGTTTCCTGGATGTATTGCATTCCTCCTTCCTCGTCTTCTTCTTGATTGTCAGTCTCTCTATCTCCCTCTCCCTTTTTGTCTTATTGTTGAGTTTATGAAAGGCACCCTTTATATGAGGGGTAAGAACTTTTGAAGTCTTTTTCTTTGACCAAAGTCAGGAGGGAAAAATTACTCACAGGGACAGAGGGAGTGATAAATGTTTTGCTTGGGAGAAAACAGTAGAAGGCTTGTCACATGTTGGACTGTAACAAATCAATCATCCTTGTTTCTCTCATTGCTGGACCAGCAGGAATTCAATGGGACACGTGCAGGTGCACTTCATATGATGATGATGATGATGATGACATGCGGTCAAACACCACATGCGACTTCAAACGGTTCTCATGCTGAATGATGAGAGTACATTAATTCTACACATTCTGAGACATCAAAGCTAGTGTAAATTATTTTATTAAATGGTCATATCTGTGTTAAATTCAAATCAGTAAAATGGATGCAGTTTTAAACATGGTGTAAAGTGTGATCATTATTTCATTACATGTAATAATTATGTACTCATGTACTGTTTAACATCAAAAAGCTGAAAAAATAGTACTAGAACATGTAGCACAAACATTTCTCACACCTCTAGTTCTCTGCTCATGTGACTACAGCATAAAATAAATATAATTTTTCTGCTGTCATACTATAGCATGCCTTGGACGTGATAAAATGTGTTGCCACTTGTGTCCTTACAGCAGGGCATAACGGCGCTGACCCGTGTTATTTGCTCATTATGTCCACACACATGAGCAGTTATTTAGGTGAAAACCTTGATAGGGATGCAAACGCACTTTAGATGTTTGAATTCACTGCTCAGACTCAACTCTACAACCATCTATAGACTAAAGTGTCCTGTACATAGTCATCAATCTACAGTGCTCCTAGTTTCTTTTCCTAATGGATTCTTCTGCAGTCCGGGAAAAAAACAAGTTCTGTGTAAATCACTGCAGCAATCAAGTGAAAGTTAATGTATTTCAGTCTGGATCCAAGTGATGCCGTGACTGACCAACTAACCAACTGCCAGCCTGACATTGCAACCCATTGAACCATGCAGCTGTTGAGGCTGAAAACATGGCTTACAATCAGCAGAGTGCAGGAGAAAACAAACACAAAGGCTTACGGGAATAGGCTGGTGGTGTTTGACAACAAGGAAAAAAGTTCCAGGCACACAACAGGCTAGAAGTAAAAGAAGGATAGCAGTATTGGCTGAACTTGGTTGCAAAAACCTGACTGTATTGTAATAATAATTAATTAATCTGCATCTATCGGATGGTGAAAAACTCTTTCGACACAACATAATTGAGCTTTTACTCCATCAGGACTTCTTTCCTTCCTAACGCACAGATTGAGTTAGAGTGTCGGTTTGAGTCAAATCTCAGTAGAAACTTATCTGCTCATCCAACTGAAACACAGTGCTAAATGAGTGATTGAATTCCCCTGCTTGACAAACAATAAAAGTGACCTTGGGGCTATAGTAAGCAAGCAGGACAAAAAGCCTCAGCTTCCAGCATGAACAAAAAGAAAACACGTTCTTACCACTAATTCATACAAGTTGGAAGAAAAGCCTGCACTATTGATTATTTCAGAGATGCTTTCTGTATTCATTGTTGTATTACTGTCATCCACAAGCACGTATTGTATGTATTGACTAAAAGCATACATTCAATCATATGATCAATCAGACTTTATTTATAAAGTGCTTTTCATACAAAAACATTGCAACACAAAGTGCTGTACATGAAAACAACTAAAAATAGAGGAAAAACACAGGATATTAAAATCACCAAAATAAAATACATTTCTAAGATGATAAAACACTAAAATATTAAACCATTAAAAGAAAATAAGATGCTGTTCTTAAGAATTAAAAAATTCGGACATTAATAAATAAATAGAATAAAAGTGACTCAAATGAATAATGAATAAATAAATAAAGTAAGGTGAAATAAAACTAAGACTAAAACTAAGTTAAAAGCGAGACTAAAAAGGTTGGTCTTGAGTTTCCGTGCAGCCCTCAGATCTTCAGGTAGGGCGTTCCACAGGCTTGGGTTATGATGATAAAAGGCTGCCTCACCTTGAGTCTTTGTTCTTACTTTTGGTACCATTTAAAGTCAATTACCTGAAGACCTGAGGGCTCTCACTGTCTCATATGATAAATAAGAAGGGCCAAGACCATTAAGAGATTTAAAACCAATAAAATAATCTTAAAATATATTGTAAAAGATACTGGAAGCCAATGCAGGGACTTTAAAATAGGTGTAATGAGGGCTCTCTTTCTTGTCTTTGTCAGCATTCTAGTAGCTGAGTTTTGGACCAGCTGAAGCAGAGAGATGTTCTTTTTTGGGAAGACCAGAAAGAAGAGAGTTACAATAGTAAATTCTGCAAGTGATAAAAGCATGAACTAGAGTCTCTGTATTGGCTTGAGAGAGAAACTGACGCAATTTGGCAATGTTTTTCAGGTGATAAAAAGCCTTTTTTTTATCTCTCTAATATGTGGCTCAAAACTAAGGTGTGAATCAAAAATCACACCAAGATTCTTTACCTTCTCACATGGGTTTAGAGCTAGTGCTCAGAGTTTGGTGTTCAGTTTATCTCTCTGAGGTCCAGTACCAATGACTAAACCCTGAGTTTTGTCCTGGTTGAGCTGTGAAAAGTTATCTGCCATCCATGACTTAATATCTAAAATACAGTTAAAAAGTGTGTAAATCGTTCCTGGGTCATCAGGAGACAGCGGTATAGAGCTGTGTGTCATCTGTATAGCTATGGAAGTTGATGCTGTGCCTCCTGATGACACTTCCGAGGGGTAACATCTAAAAGTTCAAGAGAGTCAGACCTAAAATTGAACCCTGGGGAACCCCACAATTAATTTTGAAACTTTTTGATCTATGTTCACCCTTGCTGACATGAAATTATCTGTTAGTGAGATAGGATTCAAACCATTGCCAGAGATGCCAATAAAAATTTGTGAGTCTGTTTAAAAGAGTCCGGGCTGTGGACGGGTGGTGGTGGCTGGGAAGTGCAGTTGCGGGTAACTGGTCTCCTTACCAGCAGAAGGACACCCGCTGTCTCTGGATGGATGACATTTCCCAAGCTTCTCCTCATCATGGTCTCCTTTAGCAGCCTGCGGCGGGCAGAGGAAGGAGACTTGCTGGCTCTCGTTGAAAGCTCAGGGGAGCGTTTTTTAAGAGGAGGAAAGTCCTGCTTGTTCAGGATGTCAAACCTGTTGCTCAGCAGGAGATCCGGGAATGGAGATAAGGTGACATCAAGCTGTTTCGTGGGAGAGCGCTCATGCCTCCGCGCGGGAGTTTCTCCCGATCCCGGACCCTGCCCATGGCCGCGTCTGACAAGACGAGGGGTGCACTGCACACATCCAGGTCGCGAAGAACATGCCCATTGTTGGTGATCTTTGGATCATAGGCTATATTCCCTTTCTTTTATTGTGGTACTCCACAACAGTCAAGGGGTTCTTATGAAGTGGGGTAGAGCTCACCGGAGCCCTGGGTTTAGCCCCGAGCCGTAGCCAGGGGTATGCTTTGTGCTGTGATAGACAATCCAATAAAATATGTGTTGTCTCTTCTCACATGAACCCCATCATCCATGTAAGCCCCAAGGCCATATTGACATTGTTCACACAAGCATACACCCTTTGTTTTCTAAAAGCTTTAAGCAGTGAAAACAGCTTTGGTTGATGAAATTAGTCCTATAAATTAATTTTGTCTGAAGTTTTAACGATGCAAATCTATACATTCAGCAAAATGCCAAATGGATTGCCCATACAGTGTCGTTTATGCAATGGATTCAATTTGAGTCTGTTTTTAGCATTGGTGAATGTTATACCTGAAAGCAGTACTTGAAGCAAAAATCATACCAGAAAATGACTATGGTAGAAGTGAAGGTCACTTTTTCTTATTATACTCTTGTAAAAGTCTGAAAGTATCTGATATTTACTGTGCGAGAAACATTTTCATTTTAACTGTACTTACAAATAATAAAAGTGAAAGTAAACATAAACAAGGTTAAATAAAGAAAAGGAGTCAAAATTTCGAAAGCGTGTCCCTTATTGTATTTTTGCATTGAAGCACCCTTTCTTCTTGCTGTTCTTCCTCTTCTTCTTCTTCTACATTTTCATGCCATTTGGCATCCACAGTGTTGTATTACTGCCACCCCCAGTTTCCATTCATTTCATTAGGGCCCAAGCACCAACATGCAGTGAGAGGCCCTCTTGAAACCCTTAGGATTATTTGAAACTGTATTTTCAGTTAAGAAAAAAATAAAAAAATTACTAGATCCCCAAATTGCATTTGATTTAATTATGAGTGAAAAGTAATCTAGGAGGGAAATCAATTAGATTAAAAACAAAGATTATATTCATGAGATGTAGTGGAATGAAAATGAAGGTGATGGGAATAAAAAAGTCAAGTGAAAATTGCATTTGATTTGATTATGAGTTACAAATACTCTCAATGGAAATTGTTTGGAGTAAAAGCACAGATTTTATTCTTGAGTGAAGTGGAGTGAAAATCAAGTTGATGGGAATAAAAAAGTCAAAGTGGAGGCCCTGATACTTCTTGAGAATACAATGACTGTGTTACATTACAGTCCTGGTTTTTTATGATTAATTTTACTTTCAAAGTGCGATGGAAGTGCTATATTATTCACTGTCTCATGGATTTGTATTCTGTTTGTGCTTGACATGTTCTGTGTCTATCATTGATTGTGTGTGCAAAAGCTTTGTTTGCAGACTGTGTGTCAGGAGGCCACGCAGTAGGCGATGAATCACTGTTTGCAGTTGACCGCCTTTAATCTTTTCTTATTGCTTGTTTTTATTTAATTTCACCCCTTCCCACATTGTATTGGCTCCATTTCATTTTTTACACCAGCAGCACGTTTGAAATCTTTCCTTGGCTTTTATTTGGCCTCATTCATTAATAAATGCGTTGAATTGTTCTTACTCTGCGCATAAAATAAGTGCATACACGAAATCTCTGTCCGATTCATGATACGTGCGTACCAGCCAATTTAGTTCTCACCACCTTGCGTCTGAGGAAGTTCCATTTTGTTCGTACTGTAAGAATGAATTAAAGTAGGAATATATTGATAAATCACAGAATTGTGCTTCAAACGTTTATACGCATGGTTTAAGCACATATTCGTGCGAACGCACTGTTAGTGAATGAGGTCCATTGCCCCTCAGGGAAGGTAAACTGCATTACGTCCTCCACTGCTTGCTGCTTCTACTTATTACTCTTCCCTCTTTGCCCTCTTATGGCAGCATCTCATGTCTCATATCACGGATTTGTGCAACCTCAGTCTTCCTTTCTATGTGCTTAATCTCATTCTATCATTGGATCCTTATGCATTCAAATTACTTCATATCACAAACCCTCCTCTCCATGTCTAAGTGCGACTCTGAGTGGCATCTTGAAAAAGCTCTGGCAAAGCGCCAACACTAATTGAAAGGCTTTGGGAATGCTTGCCCATCTCCATCACAGGGTTACTTTGTTCACAGTGTTGTCTTGAGGGAGTTTATATCCCGAGCAAAGATGAAAGAAAATCAAAATTATTGCAATTGTCAGAGTAAAATTAGCATTTGGTGCAGCCAAAACAGCATGCCACATTGAGCCTACATCCCCACAATCAGTCACGTGAAACAAATGCGTATGCCTTTTAAACCCAAGCATGACAATGAAATAAAGGGAGAAAGGCCAAGGTAGATTGCTGCCTTTTCAGGGAATGTTTCATAAATTGGATTACAAAAGCTGATGAAGAAGTTGACTTGAAAATCCTAATTTGAAAGAAACCAAAGTAATTTGGTTTTCCTTTATAATGGGATCACTTACAGGACGCTCCCGATAGTAAAGATAGCTGAAGTCACAAGACAACTGTGCATCATTTAAGTGATGATCATGTACTGTATGATAAAGGAGCAGATAAAGCGCACACAAACTTTAAAAAGACAGCTAGAATATCACTACTACAATAAACACGTTCTATATAGTCTTTCCATTATGCAGCTTGGAGAACTGCTATTAAAATCAAAACCACTGTTGTACAAAGCAATGACAAGACTCAGCTGTGAGGATATAACAGCACTCCTCTTACAATATTGCTTAAGTATAAAAACCTGGATCACAATTTTTATGAGTTACTGTCCATACTCCTGTTTATGAATGAACCACCAGAACAATTCTCAGAGGGGAAATTATAGCCAGAGTGTTTGTTTTTAATTTAGTACTTTATTTGATAGGGGCCATGCAAAACAAAAACTGTCAAGCCAGAGTTAGCTATAAGCTAATTTCCATCTGTGGTCCCTGGGCAGGAAGATGTAAAACGAATGTACAATACAATGATAAAAACATACTGGCATTTAAAACAATACATAGGCTACTCAACACTGTCCATCACTATTTCATCACTGTTTGCGGTATGATAGCATTTTAGTATAGCATAGTGTGTTTAATCAACCTAAAACTTTAAAGTTTGTCATCACTGCTGTAGGTTGTTAGGTTTCACATGGAGGAGATAACTCTGGTTTAAATGCAGCTGAATAAAAGAACAATATTGAGTTCTTATAGTGTGGTACAGCTTGCAAATCAAAGGTTTTGCCCTATCAATAAGCTTGTTGTGATGGTCGATGTGTTTACTGGTCAATGTATGGATGGACTATGACTGTCAAGATAATGGGCCAGAACTTATTTTCAGAAAGCAGTAATAGGACTTAGTATTTCTCATTCAGATGATAAAGTGGGATTTGACAGCTTGAGCCGCTCAGAGGTTACATCCCCTCAGTAAAAGTCTAGTGCTCGCTTTTTCTCTCAGCTTCAGCCCTACTGTGCTGTTTCACTCCCCAACTAAACAAAATTAAAAAGTCAGTGAGATAGAATGTTCTTGTATAATGGTTATGTATTGTTGTGAAGCTGCTTGTATGGTGCACTGTTTGTTTTTAACAGAGGCATTGTCTCTGCATCCTGCCCAGGGACTACTGATGTATAATAGCTCATAGCTCATTCTGGTAAACTGAATGCCTGTACACTGTCCCTGTGAAAATAAACAACTAAGATCAAGACACATAAATAATCAAAACAGAAATTGCAATTAGTGTGCATGTATCTACCGCTGCTGTGGTGACATTCAGAGTTTGCAGAGTAAGGAAAAACCAGTGGTGCTTGAACTGCACTGAACTGAGGGTGTCCTGGATCATATGTTCATTAAATGACTAAATTGTTCATGTTACTTGAAAACAGAAGAACTGACTTGGTAGTGAAATACGCTGAGCACCAGATATCAGAGGCTTCAATTATGGCACTGTTAAGAATACACGTTTACATTTTTAAAATCTTTACCCAATATATTTTGAGACCATATTTAAATAACACTTAAGTTTGTAAACTTTATTTAAAGGAATAGTTAGGTGTCTTTTTGAAATGGGGTTGTATGACATAATTATCAATAATAAGTATATTACCCACAGGGGATCCCGGTGGAGCTCTGCCACAAACTGGCACAGAAGCTGGAATATCAACAGCTCTTTCATGTAATTAGCTAATTCTGAGAAACTGAAACACCAATGTTGGTGAAAGTGAACACAAAGCGGCTGTCGCTCAGTGGATAGAGCAGGTAGTCTCTCAATCGGTTGTTCAGGCAGTGTGTGAATGTGTATGAAAGAAATGACTAATACTGATGGTCCCTTACTATAGCACCCTCTACCATCAGTGAGTGAATGGGTATGAATGGGTGAATGTGACCAGTAGTGTAAAACAGCTTTGAGTGGTCAGAAAGACTAGAAAAGCGCTATAATAAGTCCATTTATCATTTATTTGACATTTTCAGTGCTTTACTCTACCATCAGCTTGCCCATTTCTTTTTGCACTATGTGCAGATGCATTACAAACATGTTCCTCCACGTCCTCTGCAAGCAAAAGGCCAAGCTAACCAGGATGCCCTGCTGAGTAATATACTTACTATTGACAAGTACCTCATACAAACCTCCAAGTGATCACTCAGTTTGACAGCCGGCTATTATCTGTACTTTTGACCCTTCTTGAGGAGAACACAGAAGCAAAGGGTTCAGGGCTTCTGTTCTGGTTAGCTGCCTCTTTGCTCTTTCACCCTCTCTCTCTCCTGATACCTCCTCCTATTATTTCTTTGGTTGTGCAAAGTGACCTTCCCACCAAGCTATGTTCCTCCACCTCTGTTTTTCTCACTCTAAACCCAAAATGAATGAGGACAGAGATAATATTGTTTTGCCCCGTGGTAAATGAGGGATGAACAACACTGCAAGAGTTTTAGATGGAGGAAGTGGAGCACAGAGAGGAGATGAAAAATAAACTCAGCAAGTATTACTCCAAGTCAAGTCCAAGGATCACATTTATAGAGAATCTAATGTATTGCAAATTGAAGCCTGGACTCTACAGAATAAACATTGCGTTTTTTCACCCAACATCATAGTTATTCATACACAAGCAAGCACTGTTGATGCTGTACTGCTGAAAAACAAATAAGTTGCTGCGGATGAATGCACTGTTTGCAGTAGTAATGAAACTTACAAAATACCAAAAAAAAACCAGAGGAAAAAGTGCCTGTTTAAGGCTTTGACTTATATCAAATTTGGATTATAAGTATCCAAAACAAGCTGTGATTTTTTGACTTATTTGACTTAATATATCTAATTAAAGTCGGCAAACAAACAAGATCTGAGTTATCATCACAAACCACACCTCAAAAGGTCATTATGTGAACCTTTGGAGGATACATGACCCTCTGACTTAGAATCAGTGCAAACAAACTAACGTATAAGTGGCCTATCAGTCCATCTGGCTGTCTACAGGGTCTGTGTTTCTGCAAATTAATACTTAGACTTCTGATACTTTGGGACCTTTTGCTGATAATGCTTTTGTTCCGATTTCATAAAAATCTTTTCAGAAATGAAGACATTTTGCAATCATCTAAATCTCTTTTTTGAATAGCATATTTCAGTATTTTCCACAACATCTGCCAGAATGTTTGCTTTAACTGCTCATTAGTGTATTTTGTTGCCCTGGGGTTTGTGTTTGTACAGATAATAGGATGCTGCTATCCAAACAGTAAAGGCACATTCACAAGAATGCACACAAAGTGAATTATTACTGTATGTCTCTTCCAGTTAATCATGGATGTTCAGCAAACATCCATGAATGCAGAACAACCCCATTTACCCACAGGACAGTGATTTAATAATGTCTCACACATGCAGAAGAGATTGCTAAATGTTCTTTTCAATAGGACATTTGATTAAAGCTGAGGCACACTGGCCTTTGGGGATTAAGTTCAGGAAAAACTCCATTCAGAGAATTCCTGGGGAAAATGTTTTGTCAAAAAAGGTTGTTGTCGGTCTTGATGGCATGGTGTTTTTTTTGAAGACATCTTGTGTGGTTGGAAACTTGGATTCAACTGCATCAGATCTAAGAAGAAAACTCCAGTGTTAAAAATGGAACCAACGGTGGAAATGCAGGATCTGCAGTTCCACTCTTGACCACTTGAGGCTGGCTTCATAAGTGAGGCAATCCCCATTTGGCCCCATCCTAAAATGACTTGTTTACATTCTGTTAAAAAGGTTTTGGTCTTAATAGTGAACTTTTGTATTAATGACAAGTAGAAGGGGGTTAACATCTGATGTATTCACCCATCTGAATAAATAAGTCTTACATTTTTTTTTGGGGGGGGGGATCACTTTGAGTGACAGTTGGATGCCGCTGGCTCTCTGCTAGACACTAACACAGCTAATCCAGTCTTTTACTTGAATCTCTCAGCTGATTTTGTGTCAGTAGTTAGATGTATCTTGGGGGGGGGGGGGGGGGGGGGGGGATGTTTGGAGAAGAGAGTGCAGGAGTGCAGGTGCGACATGCACCAAATGGCCAAAGGTGGGAGACCAACCAGGGACCATTGCAGCGAGGACCATAGCCTCTGAGCCAAACCTTCTCCCCACTTTACTTTTCATTATATCATTTGTCGGCCAGTGCACAAGAGTCAGGATTGATGTTGGCTTCCACCAGGGAGTTGAGGTTGACCAAGCGATATTAAGATCATTTATTTTAAGCTACCTGGTAGAAGTTAATCACCTGTCCCTTTCACAGGAGAGATATAGGCAGCCAATGTCAAGGTCTCTTAACTTCTGAAGTCTGATAGATAGACAGCTTTGGTCAGGCACACCCACACAAAAAAGAATCTTACTCTTAAGAGAAACACAAAGTAAACTACCTCATTTACTTTCTAATGGTAAGTCGGGTGTTTCCTGTTAGGCTTTTATCACTTGGCATTCGTCAATGCCTTGCTCCAGCACCCCCTTTTTCTTGGAATATGATCCAGTGGATGCTGATAGAAGACCTTCAGACAGATTTTTATGTAATTATATGTTATGGGATTAAGCAAGAAGAGAGAAAAGATGAAAGTGAGTTTTTCTGTGCCGTATTACCTATTCTCTCAACATGAATTCCCTGAATGCAGTTTTACATTATAGTGCAAATAAGAACACTCGTACATGATTGATTATCTTTAGCCTACAAAAGTTCTTACACTACTTATTGCCAGAATAGATTGATAAGGGAGTTCTTTTTTGTGTTTCTAGAAAGAGATTTGCTACGGTTATCTTTTCCTGCCTGAACTCTTTCAGCTCCAAACCTCCAGAGAGGGTAGAAATTGAACCCTGTAGTTAATGTACAAAGAGATTGTCTGTGATTATGGTATCAGATAAATTGTCAATCAATGGCTGAAGTGCTACTCAGCCACCACATGGGAACTTAAGTACATTTCTGGGAGTGCAAAGGAATGTGAGTGAAAAATTGACTTAAATGCTTAAGAAGTGCTGCTTCCACCTTCTTGCTGATCAGGATTCAGACTTGGATGGGAACAGGCAGGCATGAACATTTGTCATGACACACAGAGGAGAAGAAAAGGAACATTCACTGCACTGAAAAATCAAAACACACCCCTGATACGAAAGCAGTAGACATGCTGTTGATCCTGCAACCTCGACTTGTCCTCTGGTGTCTCATTGCATTTAGACAAACCAGCTTGCTCTCTTGCAATTGAAAATTCCTTGTATGCATTTCTGGTTTCCTCAGTGTTTTGTATGTATTTATTTTCTAATTCTATTCGAGATGCATCCCTCTATCTTCCTAACACAAAAAACATTTGTTTTTCTCCTGTCTTTGTAGTATTGTACAAAATGCTCTGATCTACTGTTATGCTCTGCAGGCACCAGCCCTCACCTGGGAACATTCAGTAAGTGCACTGACTTCTTCACTGCACTTCTACAAAGGTTGGCGCTATAAACAAGCACTGGTAATATACTGTGGGCCCCTTATGTGTGCAACAAATTCCAAAAAGTGCAGTAGTGAATGCTATTTCCTCAGTTAACCTTTTTTGCATCCAGCACCTTAGCACCCCTGGGCGTGTTGGTGGCCAATGTTGTGCAAATTTCTGAAAAACTAGTTATTTGTCACAATTACTAGTTACTGCTGTCAAAAAGTAACTGAATTACTGAGTTCCTGCATTATAAAAGTAATGAGTTATTGAGAAAGGGAATCTTCACATTGGTTCATGCAGGACACAGAAATCATACACCTCAGCTGTCAGGCTGCAGTTTGAATCATTGTTTCCTATCCTCACAACCAATCAAAGCTCATTCTAACGATAAGGTGGTCTATATAAACACTTCGTCCCTCTCGCTAATCCTGCAACACCTTTGCTGCCCAGACTCTGCAGCTGTTGGTTAAACTTTGCCTCCTCCACCCCAGCCATCTCCTGTTTAGTCTAAATGTCTGTTTTAACCCTTGGGGGATTTTGCAATGCACTCCTTGAGACAGCCAGGGCTCACTCACTTTGTCACAGTGGCCTTTTCTCTCTCAGTCTCGGGATCTGGAATAGATTTAGATTGGAATAGATTTACAAATTACAACAAGCATTTCAAAGAAACATACCCGTCCAAAGACTTCAGTATTTATTCATAAGAAAAGCCAAGTAGTTGCCTCTTCAAACAAGCGGTGACGTCTGCTCATTGCATGTAAGCTGTAATTTCTACCTTACTAAAAACAAAGTTGACCGACGTCACCTTCCTAGCCTCGGCCTCAAGCCAGGCATGAGTCGATCAGTATTCTGTGGTGCTATTTTGGCCAGGCTGAATACAGCCTAGCCATGCAACGTATCTGAAGAAAGGTTAATCAATTCCACCCTTCAGTTATCCACATCAACATGTCTTTGGTTGACTGACTCAGCAAGTATTTGTTACTCGTGGTCACCTCCATTCCAGAGAGAGCACACATGTGGGCTCAACACTCAACACTTGAGTGGTATTCTGTTCTTCTTCAATGTCCACACGATAAAATTCAGAGTTCAAAACAAACTTGAATCCTCTTCAGTAGAATTGGGCTTTTTTTTGTGATCAAATTTTTATTGTAATTTCTGCAGTTACATACAAATGTAGATTAACAAGGGACATACAGAATAAAAACCAAACAAACAAACAGACAAAATAAAAATAAATGAAGGGAAACACAACAAAACAAAAAAACAGGTCCAGAAGAAGGAAGAAAATTCATATGTTGTGGTAATGTGGTGAAGTTATGTCGATGTAGAATTGTTTTTAAAGATAAGATAAAGTTAAACTTTATTGTGCCCGGGGGGAATTTGTCATGGACATAATTGCATTGCTACTCTCAATCAATACATTCATCATACCAATATTACAATACATGCCCATTGTCAAAAATAAAAACCATGTCACTGTGTCATACCAATGACACAACAAAATACCAACAATACAATGAAATACCATGTGGCAGTAAGAGCAGTGTCATATTACAATTAGTGCAAGAGTAAGTCAACCATCATACTCATACTAGAGCATTATGTTAGTGCAGATTGTTTGTTGAGTAGAGTGGTGGAAGTAGTTTTCTTAAGGTTTCATCATTGTCCTTGGAACAAAACAACACTCAGACTACAAAAGTATCAAGAAGCAACATTGCTGTGAATCTTTCCCCACACTGCAAAAACTCAAAATCAAACAATCTTTAAATTATCTTGTTTTGAGTTGTAGTTTAGAAGAAACAAGGTTTATTTTACATTTCATACATTTTTCTAGCTGAGATCGTATTTGTAGTAGATGGATAATCTTGATTTAAGACAAACCCTTTACTTGATTTTAGTAAATGCATTTTATTGGAGAATCTATCAGAAAACAGCTCCATTGATAACAGAAAGAAAGAAAGAAAGAAAAGTTTTTGTTTTTAAGGGTGGGTTTCAGTTTTCAGGCACTGTTTCTTCTAAATCAGATAAAAATATACATCCTCAAACTACATGCATACAATGAAACATCTACTTTGGAGCATAGCTGGCTTATCCTAAAAAGCAACATGACTATGAACATGAATATTAGTCTATCCAGCTCACTATGAGAAGACATTATATCTCAAAATGCTCAAATTAAACTTTGTAATCTTATTTCAAGTACAGATGGGCTTAAACCTAGAGAAGTGCCGCTATAAGACAACTTAAATTAAGGTGAATATATCTCAAATGAAGAAGTTGATGTGAAATGTATTAGTGCAAGAATCTTTTTATGAGTGAAACAAATACTAATTGTTATCATTCCTGGCTTATTCTGAGACACTAAGCTTTAAAATACTGGTAAAATATTGCTTAAAATAAGTTTTCCCAGCTAATTTTAAGATCACAGTTTCTAAATATTACGTCTTATTTCAAGAAATCTTACCAAGCAAATTTTCACTTCTTCTATTGGCAGATTTTTTTTGCTTTATTTGAAGGTAAAAATACCTTGAAATAAGTTTTTTTTTTCTTGTTTTTGGAGGGGCATTTTTTCCAGTGCATAGAATAAAGTCTCCAGAGAAAAAGAGTCATTATAACTAATATAACAAACATACATACTCTGAAGTAATGGCAAGGCAACAAGTCACAATTATACTTAAAGGGGACATTATAATAATATTGAATCTAGTATTTATAGATAATGGACCCAGGCAGACGACAGGGTAATATTGTTAATGGGAATACAAATATTTAGCATGATATAATTAGCTCTAGTATTAGAATTAATTGTATGTATCTGAAAGCTTATCAAATGCAAAGACACTTCTTGAGTTATCTCAGACACAGTGATTATATCTGTCGTCACACTAATGGGATGCTGAACTACAGGACTAAAAGAGTTCAGGCTTACGCATGTTTGATGGATGAAAGTGGTGCTTAGTTGAATAAAATTACCCTGTAACGAAAATGTTGGCTGAGTCTGCTACATAGTTTTGGCAGGAGCTCTCAGACAAGCCAACACAGTGATGTCACTGAGATTAATATGGAGGCTGTGTATTTATGATGTGGTGCGGTTGTCAGTCTTTACAGGGCCAAAGAGCAAGAGCAAGTAAGAGAGCCAACTGGAGTTTTTTTTCACCCCTTAAAACATTAGCTGCATCTTTATTAAAGCTGAACTTTTCAGGCCAACTCAGTAGACGCAATGAGACCTTCATAAACAGATAGATCACAATGTGTGTTCAGGTTGGATGTGTTTCTTTGTGACAAAAAACTGAACAATGCAGCTTACAACAGGTCAGGGTGAGGTGTTTGATGAATAGGTTCCTCAAACTCTCAAGCCTTCTCAGTCGATGAGAAAGGTCAGGGGCAAAAATTCCAATCTCCTCTGAGGATCTCTGTGCATACCCACTCACACCAGCCAATCAAAATCATTTTTCCAATCTTCCTGGCATTACTTTTTATTCGCTTGAGTCCAATTGTGTGTTTTGTTCCTTTGAATCACTTATGGCTCAAACACTATTAACTTTGTTATTCAAAAGGCAGCTGGCAGCGCCCACTACCACAATTTCAGTGTCTCTCATCTGTGCCTACAGTTGCAATGTTAAAAACATTCATCTCACTGCACTTCCCTGACCGCTGTAACGTGTTTTGAGTGCTTAAAATGTGCTTTAATCCAATGAAATGTTAAGAAGAAAATGTAAAAACTGGAAATAAATAGTGTCCTTGTGTTAGCAGCAACTTAGACCTAGGAATTGTATCCTTGAAAGTAAGTGTCTGATTCGTTACTTCTATGCCATTGTTGTTGAAAATGTTGACATTGAAAGCCCTGCCTCTTCTTTATTACAACTAGTCATTGAGGGAGAAGTGACGTTGGTGGATGCAGCAGTGTTTATAGTTTAATCTTTTTGCAGCTGACTCTGAAGGCAATTTTATGATGTAGACACTGAGCACTAAAACACTGAACTGCATTGATTTTTATACAGAAAACAAAAACAGGGTCTTGTGTTAATGGACACAGGCCTTAATATAATGCAATAAGCGAGTCTTAGTCTTAAGACTTTACATGGTAGACAGTTTCAATATCAAAGCAAGGATAGTCACAAGCAGCTGCGATGGATCAGGAGCATTCTAAAGCTCATTTGACTAAAGCAAACTCATTCCTTAAAAATATGATGTGGCCATCACTTCGTGCTGATGCAGGAATATTTGACAAGTACTCACCTCAAAGCTGGAGCACTGACTTCTTGGGAGTTCTGTTGGTACAATTCAAACAATCTCCAAAAGTTCACCAACACATTTAATACAGACAGCATGTTCAGTCACTTACTTGACTTTGGTTACTTCAACAGCTATATTATGCAGAGCCTGGAGCTTTGATATACTCCAGAGGAAGTTCCAGAAAGACTTTGAAATACTTTTCATTAACTGGATGTTGAGTTCTAAAGACTAAAAAGGCAACAACATTGTACTAGGCTGAAAACTTGTTATTTTTGCTTTAAAATTGGCACTTTGGGGTGATGGTAGAACTCAAATGATAGAAAGGCAACCCACTCAAGAGACTATAGCCTGACGCATTAGCATTGGATGGAATCCAATCCACACCCTTTTTATTTTTGGGGTCTCTTTCTTGCTTTATTGAATGATAGGACGTGGATAGTCAGAAACAGGGAAGAGAGAGTAGAGAATTACATGCGGCAAAATGCTAAGGGAGGGATTCCAGCAAGTGACATAACTGCATGACAACCAACTCTTGTTTCCCCTCATTTCCTGTTTCGCATCAACCTCCCTGTCCAATACAGACATAAAAAAACCCCAAATACATCAAAAACGGGACTAAAAGCCAGGCATTTTAATTTTTAATGGGGACTATCATGCTCTGGGAGCTAGCCTCAAGTTACCGTTTGAGGAACTTTCGTTTTTGTCACTTCAGTATTAGCTTCATCTTTCAGCTCTGATGGTTGCCACTTGCTTGTGTTGAACCCTAATAAAGCTTTCTAAAGATCTCTTAACGCAAAAACTTACTCTAAGATCCCACGCTTGAAGGAGCAAACACTGCACTCAATTCCAGTATGTTATGCTTTCAAGGTCTTCCTTTCTGTTTCCTACTAACTAAGCAGACAATTATTTCACTCAGCTCAGCAATCAGAGCAACTGTAGCCAAGAAGAACAGAGCTCAACAACACATTTGGCTTTCATCAGCAAACAATTACAATATGACACACACTTTTTTTGACTATCAGATCTGAGCTGAGGTGAGATTTTCAGGTCATAGCCATGAGGTGCAAACAAAGACAATGATGAACACGTAATACTTGTTTGGGTTTTTGTTCCTTGTCAGTTACTTGATTTGATTTGCAAGGTGAGTCATACAACCATAAACAGTGTATTGCTTTGGAGCATGTGGTGTGAAAACCTAGTTGTGAGTTAAAAAAAAACACCCTTTTTAACAAATGTTTGGAAAAGAAATTGTGTATTCAAGGTGAGACTGCACTCCTGGTCTATATTCTTTGGAGGCAGGATCTTGCCGGAATGCAAAAATATTTGTTCCTTGAGGTAACTTCAACACTTGAGCTTCCATTTGATTTCAATTATACTTTCATGAAAAATATGTTCTCCACCATGTTAGGTAGAAACTCCCTCTACTGGTGTTAATTCCTACTAACTAATTTCCATAAGCTGTATGTGTTTTGGTTACCTTACAGCAATAGCTGGAGTCTGCCTCTGTCACCAGATTCATCACAAATTCACAAGCTTATTTTGATTTTATTTTTGGCATTTTTCAAGTTACATGTCATACTTCCAGCTGTGAACACCTACAGGCCAAAACAAATGACTTGTACAAAGAGATATTCATCAAGCCAAGCTACCTCCCTTATAAGGAAGAGACCATGATTCAAATAGCTTTTTTTCTAAGTAACAGAAATAGTGGATGTTTTAACCAAATCTTAGAGAAACTATTGTCTGCTAAAAATAAACCGGAAACTGGGGGCCAAAGGGACATTTTTTTTCTGAAACAAAAACATCCACTGAGAGCCTTAGGTAGACTTTTTTTGTCAAAAGTTGTAGATCAATTGAGCACCATTAGGAGTTTGTCAGACAAAATTATTTACACAGAAAGCCTTAGGATTGTTTTTCCCCAAAATATTTTACACGAGCTACATAGCTTGGGGACACTGTTAGAAATTAAAAGCCAAAGAGTGCATTAGTGACATTTGTGTCTCTCAAAAATCTACAGTTCCTTAACAACTTTAATGTGATTAAAACTTAATTTGCCACTGAGCACTTGACCATAAATGTGTCATGCCATTTTAGATTGACATTTCCGTCTGCCAAAACTTTTACAGCCAATGGCCATCCAAGGGACACTTTTGTCCTTTTGGAATATTTTATATCATCATTTTGTGTCTGTTACAGATGGAGGTAGTCTGTGACCTCCAGGGCTCCTAACGAGCCCATCATTGAGAGCACCTGCTCTCATTGCACCCATCTTGAGCTCATCAGCCTGGCTGCTCAATAAAAGGAGCTCCTTTCCCTCAGTTAGGTGTGCACTACAGAGAAGACACCCTTCAGTCTCTCAGGAGAGTTTTTTCAGATTACAGTTGGTTTAGGCCTTTTCCTTAGTTTTTCTACTCTTTGTAGTAGAATTAGTGGGTGCTGTGGAGCTTTACACTTCAACTCCACCTTTTAGACCCCAAAGGCCTTACATTTGTTTGTGTTTGAAGGGTTTTAAGTTTATTTTTGTTAGTGTCCCTGTCCATGACCTCTGACCTTCATGAAATGCGGCTTGCAGACACGTAACAGTGTCAATAATGACAGCTCTTATAAACAAAGCTGTCCCTTTTATGTCTTTGCTGAACCTGTCATGTACAGTGTGACGACCCCTCCCGCTTTGCATGTCTTTTTGTGTTTCCTCAGGCTTGCAGGTATCTGGAGATGGCATGTGGGTGGAGCTGGGAGGAGTAGTCTGAGTTACCTCCCCGGCTGGGCTGGGCCTTCAGAAGATATAAAAGGCCTGCCTCTCTGAGCTCTCACTGTCTCTCAGCTGGGCCTGCTACTCCTTCCTCATCCTGTCTGTCTTGGTTTGAAACATGCATCACCACCATCACACAACATCTTAATTCATCCACACATACAACATCACTGATTACTCAGATACTGACATTTCCCATGATTGTTTGAAGAGATCTGACCTTTAGGTTAAATAAATATTACTTTTGAAAGTTTTATCAGTGTGTGGCCTCACCCTTCTTGTTACCAGCCTTGAGCCAGGTGGTAACAACAGGTGTGTAATAGTGTGTCTAGAGTTAGGTCGGCTTTCTTATATGAATGATCGGCAACATATTTAAATTTTAGATTTAGATAAAAACAAATGAAGTCACCCTTATTATTGTTCTTCTGTTGTTATTGTCAGGCAGTGACTGGTGAACTACAGTTAGTTACTGACCTCCCCCTATGTCAATGAGAGTGCATACTGAGCATTAAATCAATGCTTTTTCCCTGGTATATTCGACTTAAAAAAAATAGATCGATCTAGTGGAATATTAACATTGAATCAATATCATTGTTAGCATTGCATACTTCTAACCAGAATGATGGTCTTTGTGGGATATCAGTGCCACCTAGGTATCTGGGTTGTCGAAGCTGCTTGTTAACACATGTACCTTACAGCATGAAGTCTTCACCGGGGGCAAGGGGGCAGTGGTTTAGAATTCTGTATGGACTGTATGGACGTGTTCCTACCTATCTCAAACGATGACTGAAATGTCCACACCAATATTAAGGTTGAAGGGGGAAAAATGTGCTTCATGCGGCACACAAAGGGTTAAATCATTGCCTCCCAAATGTATCTTTGAGACTGTTCTGTTTTTTGATTGGCTTAGCCCATTGCAGGCTGGTTAGCTTGCAGGTTTCGCCAGTGTTGACGGCACACTCATGTCTGAGGATGTCTGCAGGCAAGAAAAGAAAGATGGACTTTAGAAGCTATTTCAACAAACAGTGTGTAAGTCACCAGAGGAAAATAGTCCCCCCTCATAGGCAACCGCTAATGAATGCAAAACATCATATGGACTATGTCCCCACCAATGTCAAAATCAAACCTACACCCTTGCAAGGGGGGCATGAGTTTGGAGGTGAGTCTCGGTGGGCAGGACATGACATCCAAAGCCTGTGAAACCACATTGAAACGTTAACAAAAAGATGGCAGACCTATACACTTGATGACAGCTTTTGCACAGTATACAGTATATACTGTATATCAGTGCTTAACAGATGTGCAGTGACTTGAGACTGTTCTCATCTTGAAAATGATTCCCCCTTAACCTTAGATGTTTCACTTATTTTCATTACATGTCGCTCTTCTGGGTTTGCACCAGTGGAATAATATAGATGTCATTACCTTGGCTCACTTGCTTGCAGTTTCCAACACATCCCTTTCTGTGTTCCACATTAGGGCATTCTGACTTCTTGGGGAAATGCAGGGAAAATGTCTTGAGGTGAAAATTCCAGCAGTTTTGCGTTCACACATGCAGCCCATTTATAAAGTTTCTGGGAAGTTTTCAGAAGTTTTGTTCAAATGTGAATACAGCTTTAAGCCATACAGAACTATGTATGGTTAAAAACTGTTCACGATCAATCAGCGCCAAGTAAAAAGCATCATACACAGTAAATACATTAGGAAAAGCTGGTTGTAAATCCTTTAAGCGTGGCCCTGCTTAAAATTCTAGCATCCCACATTACTGCTCATCATTGCATGACTGAGTACCATTCTAGCAGCTGTCAATGTGAGGAGGAATTAGCTGACATTATTAACTCCCTTTTGCTGACACTTTGATTATGTTATTTGTCAGTCAATCATACACTGGAGAAGAATATGCAATCCTTCAGAGTCCTGCCTCATGCTGCTTGTCATCTTGTATTTATTGCCATCATTAGCTGGTTTGATCTATGTGGCAGTGTCAGATATTAACTGAAATTATTAGCTCTGACACAACAGGCTCTACTGAGGGATTCATATCGATGCTTTCTATTTAATATATAATTGTGTGATATCAATAGCTGCATGTATAGAAAGCCATGTTTAGTGACATTTAGGAGAACATAATCACACATTGAATGTGACAAATGCAGTGATCCATCCTCTTTTGCTTCGGCTGTTGGACATTTATCAACCGTGATGCTGCAACTTTCATTTTCACAGCATATGGACTGACAACAGAACGTCTTGTGGTATGAATTAGGGGATGAAGGAGATGTTCAGTGAGAATTTATGTTAAAGAGAACAGTTTGAACAGTCTATACTTTTAACTACAAGGCTATTACGACATGTATTTGTCTCATTGACTATCACGTAATTTTAGTATCATCCATTTAAATCATATTTATACACCACATCTAATTTAATGCAGTGTAAAACATTTGTTAAACCTTGAAGGTAAATAAGGCCTTTTTCATCAAACGAAGAACTCCACATATTTCGTACATCTCCATCTATTTGCAGGCCTGGGAGTTCAGTCTGACTCACAGGATGTAGACTGTGCGTAAAAGCCTTCCATTGGTCACCTTTTTAGAATCAAATTTCCTCCACATTCTGTCTGTGATGATGCAAATACCAAGTTTTGACAAAGATTTAGAATGGCAAAAGGGCAGACCTGCTTGTTTCTTTTATATCAAAAAGTCAGCAAAGGTTTTGTAATGTTAAAAAAAAGATGCTTTTCTTTTGCAGAGATTTATCTATTGCAATGTAAGGCTTGCAATGGCTTGCCTCCTGATATTTTTCTTCCATGAAAATAATTGCCCTCTTGAAACTTTATTTTGCAGCATAACTGCATCCTGATCCTGATGTTTACGATCAGTTTAAAAAGAACAACCAATAGCATCTCTTTGCCTGATGTGCAACACTGTTGAAGGCTTGGATCTAAGGCTCCTCAGGTTGGCATGTTTTGACCAGTCATGCCTTAGGGTACTATAGCTTCAGGTAAAAAACAGAGGAAGAACACAGCTGGAACTCCTGAAAAGTGCAAATGCTGTTGCATTAATTAGGGATCATTGGATGCAACTGGTAAGAACTGTTACAATGTTACTATGGACTTTACAGGCTTACTATGGACTTATAAACTGTTTTGAAATGCTAAACAATAGAATTTTAAACATGCGATTAAAAATACCAATCAATGCAATTAAAACTGAATTGTTTGATAGTCATAATTCCTATTCATCACAAAGAAAATACAGAAGTATTACTTTTAATTTTCACTTTTTACATCCCAGCGGCTTACCTACTGTATCATGAGATGCAGATTAAATTTTAGTAGTGAAAGTAAGGGTACATTTAAAGTTAATGCATTGAACCCAAAGAACTGATGCACTTTTAACAGTCTTTGCATGCTCTATAATAGGAGAAAACTTTGAATCTGTCATGCAACCATATAGGTCTGTGTGTGTGTGAGACACGGACATATTTAATGTTTTTTTTCGTTCTGCATCACTATCACTTCTTAACAGTGAAACATTCATACAAGCAGACTGCGTGTTTATCACATGCATCTCTTGATGCATTCTGTCAGGCAGACACTGTTTGGTGGCTAATGACTGTGAGGCAACAACTGCTGAAAGCAAAATATGCTAAAAAAGCATGCTTGAATTGCGCCACACACCCTCCTTCAGCTCACAGATCCTTTTCAAAGTGGGCTCCATTTAATTATGGCACATTTTCTATTATAACACACCCAGATGAGTTATAAGCATGGTCCATATAGCTACACACATTCTTTCTGTAAGCTGTAAGAAGATGCACACACATGCCTGCATATCATTCTATATGAATTGGGTCTTCAGTGTAATGATGGTTGATTGAAGTGACAAACATAGGGAGGACTGAGTAACCAGGTCATTCTGACGATGTGATGACCTCTAATGCAATACAGCAGTCGTGTGATAACCCAGAGATGGATTGTGGGATTTTAATCAACATGTAAGAGGTTTAAACAGCTCTGGAGAATAAGGTGCAATAAGCCCCATCTCAATTGCCTCAATCATTTACCTCCTCTTTAGTAAGCCGGCCATGTGCTGCCAAATAGTCAAAAAGCCTGAGGGATGCAGTTCGAGTGTTTCTGCTTGTGTGTGTGTGTGTGTGTGTGTGTGTGTGTGTGTGTGTGTGTGTGTGTGTGTGTGCGTGCGTGCGTGCGTGTTTGTTTTCTGGATCGCCCAGAGCTGGATTTTCAATCGCATACTCAGTCAAAAGGATCAGGTGTGTACGTGTTACCTGGATGAATGTGATGTAACTAGGCTTGATGATTGAGTTAGGGTGGACATATTCAAATAACCTTTGTCAGCTGTAAATTTGCTCTGCTGTTACTGAAAGAGTCCCGCAAACCTCACCTTGTGTGTGGGTAATGTGTGAGAGTGGAGTGTGCAAGATAAAAAGGCACTTTGATAGCAGTCATTGAATTAGACAATTTAATTGGTAGTGAATAAAGGCTGCCCCCACTCCACACATTATAAAAACTCAGGGTTTCAACTGGCACTGGCAAGTCAAGAATCAATGTGGACTCAGAACTTTGAAGCAGTCTTTTTATGATGGCGATTACAATCTATTCCTTATCTGACCTTCAGATGAATGCTCATGCATATGCAGCTATGATCAAAGAGACATGACATGAACTGATGCAAGCATTGTATTATGTGTATTTGATTTTATCATGTAGAATAAGACAAAAGTGTACATGAGATGTATTTGTTTTGAATGGCAATGAGTTCCACCAACTATTTATTTCCCTTTTTCATTGGCTTTATTTTGTTAAGGTTTTATTTTAAAGTAGTGCTGTCAATTGATTAAAAAATTAACCATGATGAATCACAGATGATTGAAATGTGTGAAATGCCAAAGAAAGATACCAACAGCCTATTGCAAGTCAGCCAGAATAAGGGGGCTTGGGTTGGCCAATCAGATCTCAAGTGGGGCCACCCTTGTCACCCCCCGGATCCATTCCTACTGCTCAGCCAAAAATACATATGCCTTTTCATTCTGCTTCTTCCCGTCACAACCAAGACTGGAGTATTAAAGTAACACCTCATTCAGTTTTTGAAGTTTTTGGACTGAGTATGTGAACACAAAATTTATACGGAGACTTTTTTGGCACAGGAAATAATCAGATAGTTTGTCTCAGTGATTTTTACCGTGTCATGAACTCAAAGATGGCAACAAAAGCCTGACAAAAATTTAAAAACTCTGGGGATGTGAAGGGAAAAAGGAAGTGATTATACCCATAACTCTGTGTCCCACTACTGATTTCAGGCTTTAAGCTAGCAGCTGGAGGCTAGACCAGCTGCTGCCAACAAGCCACCAAATGTAGACAAGACAGTTGAGGATTGAAGTGCATTGTCGGTTATGTGGTGTCAAATTTTGACACAATTTCTGTGGTGTGGCAGTAAATGTAACAAGAGGAGTCAAAGAGAGGACTCCTTTAACAGACTCTCTTTAAAACTCAACAAATAAGTTTGTTATCTACTGTCTACCTTCTATGAGTCCTCTTATGTGACACACACTGTGTGAGGATCAAAGCCTGGAAAGCGCAGCCAGATGGCCAATTAGTTAGCTACCAATCTCTTGTCTCAAAGAAAGAACAAACGAAGACTCCTCCATTTGTACCAGGCAGTAATGTGCATGTGGCTTAATGACCTCAGATGCAGTCATTCATTCAAGCTTGTCTTTGGGCTTTCTGGAGGCACACACTCCTCTCATCACGACCTAATTATGGGCTTTTATTTTGTGGTGTATTTTTGCTGGTGCACTGTCTCATACAGACTTGTGAATCTCTGACTTTCCTTACACCGCAAAGTTTCATAACTCCATATTTTTCTATCTCTTGTGTCACGGGGCGGATCAGAGACTCAGGTGCAGAACAGAAAGACACAGCAGATACACAAAGATTTTAATAAACAACAAAAGATCACAGTAAAGCACTGGCAGTAGAAAATGGTAACTGAGGCTGCAGGGCAAAACAACTAAAAACTCTCTAGGAAGAAAACGACCTATGGTAAGTACGGAAAGTCTACCAAAGACTAAATAACCCAACACGATAACTATACAAACACTACAAAGACCTAAACTCACAACTAAGCTGACCCAGAGAGAAAATAGGCAACCTGGGCTGACAGTTCGAAAACAGGGGAGAGTTTGAGGGAAGGCAGGCTGAGGAGGTGTGGAGCGTGGCTGGAGTAATTCCGAGTGTTGCAGGATCAGGTGAAGATGCACACAGAGCAGGCAGAGTTGGTCAGGGATCTGCAGCACAGGAAACAAGAGGTTAGTGTCCAGAGTTGTAAACAAAGGAGACAAGGTAGAGCATAAGCGTAGTTTGACTAACTGTGTTATACAACGGTCCGGCTCCGAGTTCTTCTTCGAATGAAATTCCCGCAGGCTGTACACTGGGAGTGTAATGCTGCCCTCCATAGGCTAGGTTTTATTACCTACTTATAGGCCCGACAAATTAGTGGAGACTGCGCATCAGCGGTAAGATAGTCATACAGGAAAAAGAGCGATACCCCAGATCCGACAATTCTTTGTACAATATCCGCCTTTCATGCCCATACCTTCTACGAGAGAAAAGTACATGCTGAACTGTTTCAGGCATCCCGCACTGACATAACCCATCCGGATGTTTCCCTATGACTTTAAAAAGGTACTGGGCCAGCCCACAGTGCCCCAGTTTAAGCCTGGTTAGGACCACCTCGTCCCTCCACCCAGTCTTTAACCCATCCTTTTCCTTTTAATTGACGGCTGCACAGAGAAATACTCCCTTCCTCTTTTTTCTTCTGTCCATTCTTTCTGCCAACTGTTGCTCTAATTTTTCCTTACAAATGCTGTACCACTCGCATCTTCCCATCAAGATCTCAAACTCCACTGAGTGGAGACTCTTTCGCTAATCTGTCCGCTGTATTCATTACCTTCTACCCCCGAATGACCAGGCCACCCACATAAACTCAACGGAGCGCCCTGATTTCTCAACCCTTAAGAGGCAGCACAGGATCTCCCACAGCAGGTCAGGATGAGCCCTAGATGTCCCATGCTGGACAGCCAACAGAGCAGCCGCTGAATCTGAGTATATCATGGTCATAGCCGTTTCCAACTCCGAGTTGTGGCTGAAGTCAGGCTTTTAAGGCAGAGGTAGCTGAGTTGCTGGTGATTACCAATCACCTGCACCTGTCTGCATTCCACACCTCACTCACGCTCACCTGGGGAAAAGGAGGGGGAAGGGAGAGGCTTCCACTAAGAGCTGGAGGGCCTGACATCTTGGTCTGGAGTCAGATCGGGTGAAGACATTTTTGGCATTGAGACATCTCAGCATGCTCATTACCTTACAGCTCAATTGTCAGCTGTACTTAATTCTCCCCAGGTAAACTGAATACCATACACATTGAATTATGCAAGAGCTTAAATTAAATGATATACCCAGTAGCTACTGTTAACGTGTCCAGCTACATTATCACTACTCTGCATTTTGAAACTAAGCAGGTGATTACACCACAACGATCCACCCCACCTTGAGGACATACAAATGGCAGCTCAATAATCTGCTCAATCAACAGCAAAAATCTATTGCACTGACCTTTGAGCTTCATTATGTCTCATAGTATTGGAAGATAGAGGCACAGTGTGACTTCTATACATCTTTGAGCTTATAAGGAGAGAGAATTCAGCAGGCCTTTCCCACTGTTTTCCTGATTATAATACTTCTATAAATTGACTGTTTAATCTGAAGAGGATTTGTGTCTTTAAAGAAATGATGTGGGTAACACAGTAGGCGGAGGAATCGCATCACCGAGTGGCAGAGAGGACATAGTACGTAGCATTGACAGCACTGAGCGATTTCAGCGCTCAGCCTGATCTTCTGCCTAAAGCCACTCACACATGAAAAAGACTTCTTTAAGGATTCAAGGTTTTGTATTGTCATACCAACCACAAGCTGTCACATGAGATGGAACGAAAAAAAATTCTCTAGGTCCTGTATAAAACCACAATAAGAACACATGATTAAAAAAGAAGACAACAATAATACAAATATAAATATTGTGCGTATGTGAGGAATAGACTGCGTTATGTAATAGTACAATTGAATGTGCAAATGTACAATGCGCTAATTTTGAGGTAGTCTGTTTTATTGTACTGTTCATGTCAGAGTGTATGGCTGGGAGCGGCCGGAGACTACAGAGCACCACCAGAGTTCAGCAGTCTTACAGCCTCAGGAAAGTAGCTGTTCCTCATTCTGGTGGTCTGCTTTTGATGCTCTGCAGCCTCCTACCTGAGGGGAGAAGAGCAAACAAGGTGTGTGCAGGGTGGGAGGTGTCCTTCATGATGCCAGAGAGTCCCTTTTCCTGCATCTCCTGGTGTAAATGTCTGTGGTTGGTGATACGATGTTCCCTACAATCCTCTGTGCTGCCTTCACCAGCCTCTGCAGGGCCTTCTTCTCTGCAGCAGAGCAGCTGCCATGCCACACAGTGATGCAGGAGAACAGGACGCTCTCAGAGCTGAGCTCCCGAGTCCTGCGTGCCTCAGCTTCCTAAGAAAGCAGAGGCACTGGTGGGCCTTCTTACCAGACAGGAAGTGTTCATTCTCCAGGTGAGGTCCTCAGCAAGGTGTATTCCCAGGTACCTGAAGCTGGAGACCACTTCCACAGCTGCTCCTCTGATGTGCAGGGGAGGGGGTTGGTGTCTGCCCTTCCTGAAATCCACAATCATCTCCTTTGTTTTTTTGGGTGTTGATGCAGAGGTGTTCTCCCTGCACCTACCCTCCAGGTGTTGGTGAGGGCCGTGTGCACCACTGACAAGATAGCGTCATCAGTGGAGCGATTTTCCTGTAGGTGTACTGATGCGGGTCCACAGTGATGTCGATGACGCTCTTGATGTGGGCCATAATCAGTCTCTCGAAGCACTTCATGAATATCGGGGTGAGGGCTACTGGCCAATAGTCGTTCAGGCCTGTCACTGTGGAGTTTTGGGGATGGGATGATGGTGGCAGTCTTTAGCAGGTAGGTACCTCTGCCTGTGAGATTGAGTGATTGAAAATGTCTGTCAATACCTCAGGGATATAAACAGCCATGACGAACACTGCTGTGTCTGAGCCGTGACCTTTGAGCAAGAATAAAGAGGAAACTTGGATATATTGAGTTAAAGTCAGAGTTTCCAGTGTCACGGCACTGGCTATAACATTCTCTCTGGGCAGTTTAGATCAACAAAAACATTTAAAACTGGGATTTTACTTTAATACACATCACATTATGAAGCCTCTGCATTTAACAAGTAATGAATACATTATGACCCCCTTGTCAGTCTCCCTTTTCTCACTTTTACCAGTTTGCTATAGGTGAAACTAACACTTCAAATGTCAGCAGATTACTATTACAGTAAAGAAGGTCATCAAAGGGCACGATTCATTAATCCTCATTTTGATGGTACAGCTATAGTCTGAGTAATAGTCTGTACATCTCTCCTCAGTATAATTAATATCTAATTTGCGATTAATTAATTCCCATGGTATAGTGCTGGAAGTTTACAAGCTGCTGATGCTATCTGTGTTTTTACACCAGGTAATTTAAACCCACAGTCCCTGGCATTTTCTCCACACAGATAGGAGGAAGCAGAGGCAAATGGTCACTGATCAAAGCTCTTAAGCTGACTATTTTCTCTAGACTTCACTTTGCTGCTGTGTTGTATTCGTTTAATTTGCAGTAACAGCCCAACTTTCCCCACTTCAACACTGAATGTGACTCATTTATATTGAATTACCTACTAACACAGTGTTTCAGTAAGTAACTTGCCAATAATGTAATATCACTCAGTTATCATGTATTACCTTTAGTCCACTAGCCCTTGATCAAAGCAGATATGCATCGGTTTTACAAGGCAGTCATGTTGCAGAATGATTTTCCACTCTGTCTGACAGAGAGGACATGTCCTGGTGGGTAAGTTACATCAGTGCACACCCTTATTGAAGTAAGTTAAAGAGTTGAAGTCCTCCTGGTGTTCTCAGTAAGGTCACTGGATGGCCGAAGACCACATCTTCAAAGCGTGCATGTATATTTTGTGTGTGGGTATGCCTGTGTACTTTTACTGTACAGCATATTCATAAAGACACGTGTTGGTATGGGAATGTCCGTGTGCACAGCAGGAAGTGTGCACTGACCTCCAGGAGGTCCAAACTTAGACCTTATTAGTGTGAAAGATCAAAAGAAGAGGCATAATGACTCTCCCACCCTGAGGACATGAAAAGGATTCCCATGAAGACTTCATAAAGGACATAGTGCTCTTCTGATCAGTGTCATGGTCTATAGGAACCATTGATAATTCACTTACAGTTTGCCTTCTTGCAAATTCTGGGGAATGTAATACAGCTAATTGTTTTGAAATGTTGATAGATTAGCGAGTAATTACATGACTTTGAAAACTGGGCATGAAGAAGATGTGAAATGAAAATAGTCGTTGTGACGCCAGATAGTCTGAAACTCTTAACCCTTGATCATCATTTTTTCCATTAATGACCCCAGTACAGTAAATGATCTTGCATATGATACAGTTGCTAAGAAGCACACACTTATAAAACAAGAACACCAAACAGACAGAGAGAGTAAAGGCAGACAAACAAGGGGAACTTATTTGAATCTAATATTAAGGTACACAAGATCTAATGAAAATCTATCCTCATGGGTTGGTGAAAGGGATGGAAAAGGGAGGATGATAATAACAGGAATAGAGCAAAATAAGTATAGAATTGACTTTGAATACTTTAAATTACTTTGTCTTGTTGCACCCACAATTGCTAAACAATTACTGTAGTGCAGAATTGGTACCACCAGCAGTTTATTTCAATGCTCCAAAGTTCTTATACAACAGCGTAAAAAACATGCACATTTTTCACGGTGTATGCGTTTTCTTTTTTTCATTTCTTCGAATCATGTTGCATTTTCTGCTATGCTAGACTGGAAAATAACATTTTCTGTTTTATTCTGTTGTTATTATTGAACCTATTCCTGACCACATAAGAGTACGTTTTAAATTCCAACATTATTTTTTATGTTACTTATACAAGTTTGATTATTTGACAGGTTTCAAAAACAAGGTCATCAAAGTGGTTGTAGCGACTACTAGGAGCCAAAAGCCGCTGAGAGGCTGACGCTGGGCCCAGTTATTGCCAGACGCGCTAAAGCAAAAACACTAATGCACAAAAATAAGTTTAACCTTTTATTATCAAAAAAGGATGATAAACTCATGATAAAGTGCACAAACAAAAATAGGAAAAGTAAGTGATAAATAAGCGTTCATTAAGCGAAAAACAAGCGTAAAGCAAGCGTAAAGCAAGCGGTCAACAAAAAGTACGGAGACCCAGCTCACCCCCTCTCTCCACCCCTCAAACAATGGGACACAGGTGGCCTAAATTAACTTGGTATCCCCGCCCCTAACACATGACCCGTAAATAACCTAATTAACTAATCCCACAATAAACTATATTGTAAACAAACACCATAAATAACACCACAAAAAGTATACAAACAATATCCTACCCTAAACCTCAAAATAACATAATATAAACACTTGAAGTCCCTTCATGGCTCCAACAGTGGTTAACATAGAAGATGTTAATTGACACATGAATGACGCAAGTGAACTTAGAGGCATCATTTGAAAAAAACAAAAAAACTACACTATTTGTATAGAGTGTATAAATAAATATAAAATGTATATTGACCAAAACCCTTATCTGAACCAGGCTGTAAACATGTTTTATCTCTGCTGTAGGTATAAACCAAGTGGCAACCTCCGGTTTCAAACTATGAAGCCCATGCGGAAGTGTTATAAACTGCAATTCATCGAGAATCCGCTTGAGGCTGGCTGCAGAAACACCAGAAACCACATACACACCAATAAAAAAAAAAACGATCTTTGCAGCATTAATAAACATGTTTACAGCCTTGTTCAAAAAACGGCTTGGCTCTATGTAGTTAATTTCTCTATCGGCACACACTGTAGGGGGGGTGAATTTTTTTCTAACGCAACAGTTCAGAAGATATTAAGATTACGAGTTTTTGCCCAAATAAGGACATGACTGACTTGACTCCCGGATGGGAACACATAGCTGTTGGCTAGGAGGCTCAGACCCTGCCTCTTTACGTCACACTCTGCCTGGTTGAGTTCCGCATTACCAATATAGTTGCCGTCGTTTATTGGCTTCACAGCAGAGCTCAGGAACAGATGAGTGACGTCACGGATACTACGTCCATTATTCATACAATCTATGGTATAAACATTTTAACATGGGACCTGATGGGGATTACTTGGCTTTTGTAGCCAGCCTCATGTGGACATATAGGGAACTACATTTTTCCTTGCATTTCTGCATTGGCTTCATTCATCAACATAAAAGGTTGCTGTTTTGTCACTCCACCTTAAATGTGATTAGGAAATGTTCAAACTTTAACATGGTGTTGTGCTAAATGCAGTAAAACATTACCTACAATGTAATGACCTTTGAATTCAGAAAAAAAACTGGTGTGAGTCTGATCATGAGGAAGAATGAATTCTGCTTGGGGAGGTGACCTGTTTGGAAAATAACCCATGACTTGATCTGGGTTTGTGTCCAAGGCCTGCTTATCAGAGCATGCACCACATTATTTATCTTTATTTTCTCTCCGTCTCACCTCGCCTTACTTTCCCCTCTTTTGAAAACTGCTTTAGTCACTTTACTCAAGCCTCTCTCTTCTTTTTCAAGACAATTTTTAATATATATAATTTGTTTTAATGGTCTTAACCCAAAAATGATGTCACCCACTTTAGTGCATAAGAGAAAGGAGCTTTTGGTTAAACTCTAACCACCATCAAATATGTTATACTTTTACAAATTATATAGCATAACACTTTATGAATAATCTAAAAATATTACTGTAATTTTCTGTTCACACTCACAGTAAAGAGAAAACAGATGTGCTACACTCTCATATATAGATGTGTTGCTTTAATAATGTGCCTCTTTTCACAGTAAACAACACAGCAACAACATAATCCTCCATTGTTCATGTGAGCATTTGTTTCTGTGAATTATGTCTATGTGTGTAGTTGTACACAGTGTGTACATACCATGTGTATGTCACTATAGGTCACATCTCCGTCTGTGTCTCTGTGAACCGAGTTACATAATCCAAACCCTAACAGTGAAAAATAAGAAGAGGAGAAAAACATCACAGAAGTCATTATAGGAATGACGCTTATTCTCCTCTGGCTTGGACCCCTGACACGACTGCAGTTACTTAAAATAGGCCTGTGTGTTGTTATCCACATGAGGGAGTCAAAAAAATCTGACTGTGGATCAGGGCAAGAGTGAAGGAAGGGAAACCAGCAGCCTGATGTGGGGCATACAGATCAGTTGTAGGCTAAATGCCAGGTTGTAAAACTATGTGTTTACAGAATATTTGTGCCAGCTAAAATATGAGCAGGGCTTGGTATTAAATATTCGCCTATCATTTCAAATATATCTTTTGCACTTGGAAACAGCTTCTCAGTTACTGGTACTGCAGACCTTTTTACTTATATTATTCATTTTGGCTTAACAGTACAAGACTAATTGTAGTTTTTTTTATGCTAAGTTTAGCTAAACACCTCCTAACATTTTTGAATGGCTAAAAGGTTTGACAAGATTGATGTCTACTGAGTGACAGTCATGTGAGCAACTAGGTAACAATGGTGTTTTGAGTTGCAGGCTGACGCCAGGATGCTGACATCCATCCATCCATTATCTTGACCGCTCATCCCGTTAGGGGTCACGGGGGGCCTATCCCAGCTGACTTCGGGCGGAAGGCAAGGTACACCCTGGACAGGTCGGCAGCCAATCACAGGGCTAACACAGAGAGACAGACAACCATTCATGCACACACTCACACCTGCAGGCAATTTAGAGTGATCAATCAACCTGGTGAGCATGTTTTAGGACTGTGGGAGGAAGCCGGAGTACCCGGAGAGAACCCACACATGCATGGGGAGAACATGCACACTCAACACAGAAAGGCACCTGCCCGGCTGGGATTCGGACTAGGAACCTTCTAGCTGTGAGGCAAAAGCACTACCCACTGCACCACCATGCAGCCTGCATGCTGACATATTGATTTCAAATTAAAATGTTTACCATGGTAAGCACAGTTGTTAATATTTGCTTTCCAGTTTGCTTTCCGGTTTGGTTATACCTCGGTTTAGAAAGTCATTCTGGGTAAAATTGCGGACTTCCTTTCTGAATTTTCACCATGGGAAGTGTTGTGGTTTGTGTTTGTAGTTTGATTATAGTCAAAGTATTGACCAATCAAGCAGCAGTCAGGCAGGCTTTAACTTGCACATGTAAATAAGTCAGTGTGGAGAGCAAAAGCAGGCAGAACACACACTGTAATGGCACCACAGTTCACATCAGTGATAATCTGATGGTGATTAATCTGTCTCTATAAACTGATATCCAGTGATAAATGATATCTACATTCATGAAACAGATAAACAGGCAGTTACCCAGTTAATATAGATAAAAACAATGGTGTTTATGTTGCAGATTTGAGCGCAGCACAGGAAAATTAAGTCTTGGCTTGAAGTCAATTAATGCTAACCCCTGGCTAAACTGGAATTACTGGAAAGTTGGAATCTGTCCAAAGAGGCTGATTTTATACTGCAAAATGCATTGAGTCTGGATGATTTTAAAACCACTAAGTGAGAGTTTTTGAAATGAGGGTTTCCACATGTACATTTTTCAGTAGATCATTTCTGTGTTTTTTATATATGCCCTGTAAGATCGTTGTAAGTTGAAACTCTGTGTTGTTGCCAGTCTTTGCTAGGTCTCCCTTGGGACTTGCTGGCTAAATAAAGATCAAATGGAAAATAAAGCTGTGTAATACCATTCACTGTTAAATCATTAGGTTTGTGTCAATTAGATGGAAAGTGATGGGATCTTCAAAGTTTTTGCTATTCATTCACAGGGAAGCGTGAGCCTAAGTTATGTGATTATCCACCCAACAGCAATTGAGATATGTAATTCAAAACCCAAAGGTAAAAAGTCGGTGCTCAGGGAAAACTAACAGTCTGTGTCAGTAAGATTATCCTTTGAGAATCACAAATGTTGATACTAAGTTTAACAGGGGTATATCCAACGGTTGTTGCTTTAACTAAAGCTATTATAACAATTTCAAGCATCACTTAGACCTTGATATGAATAAAATGAAACCTATGTTAGGCAAATGAATGAATTATGGGAGTACTGGGGCACTGGACAAAAACAGAGGTGTGGGGAGGTGAACCACAGAGTGGAGGAGGAAGAGGAATCACAGAGAGCAGAGCAGAGTAGTACTTGTTCTGCCTGATATCCTCCTCTGTGACACCTTCTCCCCCAGGGAATTGTGACATCCAGAGGACACGTCGAAGCAACTCTTATCAGCCTCTGTAACATTCACACACATACACTCAGTCAGGGGACTATTCCCACTCAGGTCCCAGCTTGAGGTGTGCAGTGACACAACTGCTCTGCGAGATTTATTTGACATCTCCTCCATTTAGTACTGATTTATTGGTGTTATAGTCTTTGACACAAGCTTATGACCCTTTTCAATTTCAAAAGCTAGTCAAGTAAGAGTGATAAAGACTTCGATGTTGGCGCCATACGATCTTTGCTGCCTTGCATATGTGCATTGAATCATTAGGAGGCCTCTCTATCTTCAGACCTCCAGTAAGCCAGAGACTGTTCATGGTTCATTTAAAGAGTGGACTATTTCTGTCCTGCACATCATGCGGAAAGCCCTTCAGTAACATGTATGAGGGGGGCTCTTCTCACGTGTGGCCATCATGTGCTCTGTGCGTTTGTATGACACTTACAGTACATGGCACTGTGGGGACTATAAATGGCTGACGCTGAAATGAAGATAAACACCAGCAAAGTTTACGGCAGCCTTGTATGTGCATTTGTAAGAGGTGGAGACAAGGTGATAACTAACGAGGTGTGCAAATTGTTGTTGTGATGTTAGAATATTTGTGGTCTGTGGTGAGAGGGAGATTACAGACCCTGAAAAGGAGGAGGTAGTACAAGTGAATCCCATTCAATCCCATTCAGAATTCTCAGAAAAAATGCATTTGAAAGTGCTAATCTGCAAGAGCACTTATTGTATTTTTTTTTTCTGTCATAGAAGTCACAATTTCACAGTACCCATGTCAGGCTTTCTGGGCCAATAGAAAAGCAAGGATGGAAAGCAAGGTTGCTGGATTGGAACCAAATGTTAACCTCAAGTGCTGACATAAGAGTCAACATGGAAAGTGCAAAATGATTGCAGTTCCTCAACAAGTAGCAACCTGCTAACTTGAAATCTAAAGCCAATTCTGGAAGTGCTAAAACTTTAAACTGCTAATGGCATTGACTGTGCGCTTGAGGCTGGCACCAGAAACACACACACACACACACACACACACACACACACACACACACACACACACACACACACACACACACACCAATAAAAAGCCCATCTTAACAGCAAAAATAAACGTGTTTATAGCCCAGTGGGAAAAAATTGTTTTAGTCTAAAATAGTAAAATAGAATTTTTTTTTTTTAACTAAGTTATCTAACTCCATCCATTAAGATATGAACTGCATCCCTTTGCCTCTTGGTAGGTGGATCAAAAGTTAAGAAAAGATTGAGTCAGTATTTCAATTTGGTGACCAGTGTTGATAGGCAGTGGCGGTTCTAGACCAATTTTACCGGGGGGCCAGGCTGGGGCCAAGGGTGTTGTCAGAGGGACACATTCAACCCTGACAAAAGAGACTGAGAACCGGCTGAGAACAAACTGGCAAAACATCAGTGCATCCCTATATAGTAGACATATACTACTGTGTACTAGATCAAAATGCAGACTGGCAGCAGCTGTTTGGCTGTTTACACTCAACAAGAGTCTCTTAGCGCTCTAAGGGACTTGAACCAAGTGCCACACGCATGTGTTCCGCCAGTAACATTGGCGCGATACCGAAGCTTTTTTTATTGTATAATATTATTTTGGTGTGGAGGGGGGGGGGGGGCATAGGGGGGTCCAGGTTCAGTTTTACAGGGGCACTGACCCCTGTTGGCCCCTCCCCAGAACCGCCACTGTTGATAGGCTTCAAAACGTTGCATCAGAAACCAATGGGTAAGATCACAGAGACTATGTACATGTTGTGTACAGTCTGCGATTCTTCCAGTTGAGAATCTTGGTCTCTTTACCTAATTCTGTATTTGGGACAACTTTAAGGGGATTATCTGTTTTGATTACATTGAGGCTAAGAGTTATGTATAACTGGGCATAAGTGTGACTGATTTAACTGATGGGTGGGCATTGTAGCTGTTTGCCAAACAGCCAGGCTTTAACTCCGTTTTGCTTTCTAGAGTAGTCAACAGTTAGGTGGAGTCACCATTTCCGACATGGTGACGGCTATTTTTGATTTTCATTATTCCTCTTGAGAAACCAATGGCCTCTGGGGGCCCAGAGTTGAGTTTCTTTGAACACTGTCGACCACAAAGCATTCAAAACCACCATGTTTAATTCTGTATCATTAGCTACACTTACCAGGAGTAATATTTAGTCATTCAAACCAATACAGATTGTGGCCTGTGCCAACCAGAACATGTCTCATCAGTAATGGTAATAAAACGAGTAGAGAGATAACAGATTTGGCACCATGGAGCTCAGGGAAGCTGTGCAGTTATCCAATCCTGATGCCACAGCACAGTCGGTCACCAGTGGGACCACACACTCACATTGTCACTCAGATTTACGAGAAATGTGCAACACTAGCAGTATGAAGGGATCAACATAAAGAAGAGCACAGTAGAATAATGGCTGGCATTTGGGCTATTTAAATGTTACAGATTCCACACAATATTTCTTAATCTCTTCAGTTACTCATCCAAAGTTTTAACTCAGGACATTGTAATGTAATTATTGATACAAGAATGTGGAACACCTTAATTAGTAGCTGGTCGAGGTGGACCCACATTACCTTAAATGAAAATATGTTGTACTCTTGTTAAGTACAAAATAAACCAAACCAGCAGGCTAATAGACTCACAGAAACAGACAGTGGGGATTAAAGCCACAGAGAGATGATACATCTAAGCCATTTTACATGTGAACGTCCCGAGTTGTCCTGATTATGTTTTCCATGTTTTGACCTCCATTCAGCCAATTGTGGTGGAAAATTTTGTCCTGAATCATAAAAGTCCACTGTGGTTTTGTGTTAAATTGAATTGGCATTCTTCCTTCTGATTTTTTGCCCTAAAGCAGGGTCACACAGTGAATTAAACCCTGCTAACAGAATGATCTCTTTGTAAATAAGGCCTATTTCTTTGATCTTTCGTTTGCTGTGTATCTGTGCTCACCCATATTCTGCATATTTATGCACACAGCTTCATGTCCAAATCTAACTATTTGCTCTCTCTGTGTAAGAGTGGCTCAAACAGCTGGAGGGAGCAGCAGATGTTACATGGTGTCCCAGGGGTAGCACAAGGCCACGCACCATCACGCCATGTTCCAGACCTTACACAGACAGCCTGGCTTGTGGGGTGAGGACTGAACAGGATGTGTGCTGCAGGGAGGCCAGGGTGGAGAAACCTGCTCAATGCTGAAGTTAATTAATACTGAGGGAAGTTCTGCTGCACACTGTAACTCTAGGTCACCTCATTAAAAAATGGTTGGATCCTTTTTTTTACATGTTCTGTCTTTCTCCCTTATTTTTGATGTTTTTGGATGATTTCAACTTCCCTATTTGCCCTTTTTTATTGGTTTAAATTATTCTTCCCTTAACAACTGTCATGCCTTTATAATTTTTCATAATTTTTCTCTATTTGACTGCAGCACACATGACTGTTGCGTCCCTCCAGTTCCAGGAATCTGCATGTAAGAATCTCCCTAGTTGTAAAACTATTTTTTTAAAACAAAAATTAGTTCATGTATTATAAGATGTACAACAAGGCCTTTGCTGAGCCTGTTATATGTTGGTTGCTAAAAAAAAATACAGCCGAAACATTAACATTAAAAGAGGAAGCAGATATAACTTCACAGCACTTTGAAAAAAATAGATAAACAAGAACTTTAGCTATAATTTCCAAGCGCTCAAGCAATTTACATATCTTTGACCTCCTTTGCTTACTTTCCTGTTAGTCTTGTTCACTGGAAGCCAAGCACATTATTGAAAATGGCCCCTCGTAGCTGCATGTATCTATCTTTCTGTCTGTTCTGCCCTCCATGGTGCAGTGTTGTGTCCTGCCCACCAATCTGCCCAGAGGGAGGCTTTCCATTTGGAGTCCAGGTGGAGGGGCTGGCCACAAGAATTTCCAACAGGCCATTGGTTTTCTCCTCCATACATAACAACAGACACCAACAAGACACCATCCACACCTACTGGGAACACACTATATGTCTAATCCACCACGTACTCAAAAAAAAAAAAAAAAACCCCTGATATCAATCAGATTCCACTTAAACCATGTCTGCTGAAGCTTGAGGGAGCTTATTGAACCAATTTCAGAGTCTGCACACGTTACACATTGGTTCAAATATGTATAGGGTAACGCATTAATGCACACTATACCCATTCCATACATTTTCATTAGTTGGGGTAACTGTCATTAAACCAGACTCTGTTATGTGCCAGCAATGTGACCCCTTCAGACTGAGTTTCTTCCTGCTTAGAGTTGGGTAGAGCCTTTTAAAGGAGTGCCATGGAACAAAACAAGCTGGGGCCTTTTTCTTAGAGGTTCTATTTCATGTAACAGTCATCTGCTTTTATAACACTATTGTAACATCTATTTATAATATAAATTGTTTAGCTGTTTTGGTTGGGTTTTGCTTTCAATCTGCCTTTTACAACAGCACACATACATTTAATTATTCAACCACTTGGAAACAACAGCTTAAGTTGCTACCTTGCTTTTGATTTTGGCTAGCTTACTGAGCCTTAAAGCTGGGGTTGGTAGTCAGATTCAGATACACTTTTTGTTATACTGGTTGAAATTATCTTTATGTCTTGATGGCAATCAATACATACTGTGTTCTTAAAAAAGAGCAAAAAAAGCTGCTATCCACAGCCGGAGTAAACCTGGGAAAACACAAACCAATCACCGTTTTTGGGTCCCAAAATTTTAAATCAATCAAATCCCATCCTGCTGTTCTGCCCGCCTCCAGCGCGTACATTTCCCCAGCCTGCACTCCGAGTCCCCGTTCCCTGCCTCTGCTTCCCCTGACTCTACTGACTGCCCCTCTCGCTCAACCTTGGGCCGGTCCCCTCTGACCCGATGAGGTGCTTTGCTCAGGACTGTAGTCCGGATCAGAATCTAAAAAGCTCTCACCACGGGGGCTCTGACAAGCAAAGGAATTAATGACATCTAGTAAGTCCTACAGAAAATGTAGATGTATTGTCACTGTAGGGATGACGAGCCGATTCGTGAACACGTTGATCTTTAATAACCGGTCACTGTCGGCCGTGATCACGCCAACCAACAAAGCAACAATCAATGTTTGAATGAATGAAAAACTTCTCTTGTCTCTCCTCTCTCTGGCTCACACACGACACCTCTTCTGATGCCTTCACTGACTGTCAACACTGTAGGAATTAAGAACATCTACGCTGAACACGTTTAACAAACAGTAGAGCTGTTTTGCTGTTGTTCATTCTTCTGACAGCTGTTTTTCTGTATTATATGTATTATAACTTTTCTCCTGATATCGTGTCACCAGTACAACTGGATAATGCTAGCATGACAGCTGTGAGTACTAACAATGGCCATGTTTGTTTGTATTTTTAACTTTCACTATGATAATGTTTTGGTGAGGACCGGTTTTGAATCAGTCACGATCATATGGTCATGAATCAGGGGCGCTCGTGCATGTGAGCGGGGGCGTCGTTTTGGAGGAGCTCCGAGGGGAAGGGGGAAGGGGTTAGACGGAGTCCTGAAGACATGCTACATTCAAATTCTTGCTAGTTTTCCGAGAATACCAACCTTAGCTTTAAATTTGTCTCAGTTTAAACCCATTACTGATTACTCGTTATATTGTTGGGTTTTGCCTTTTATATGTCTTGACTATACTAGAAATACATTCAAAATTGCAGCCACAAATTTAGAGGTACAGGTTAATGTTATACCTTTTGGACAAGGAAGGTAGAGGCTGGGTGAGAAGCTTCTTTGTGCCTGGACTCCGCCCCCTTGTAACAAGCTGTATGTCCTTCCCTTCCCAATCGCTCATTTTATCAGAAAAGAGAGGAGAGATTAAACAGAGAGAAGAGATTGTAGAGATATTAGAAAGAGGACATGAAAGGCTCTACCCTCCCATACTCCCCCATTTGAATTTTGTAACCGCCCCTCACTAAAAGACTACAGATGCAAATGTAATCTAGCTTCTGTTTTAATTGAAGTTATTGATCACATGGCTCATATTGCTTTTCATTTTGTTATACTACACAACACCTTCAGTACATTCTATATTGCAATTCCCACTTACAGCTACTGCTTAATTTATTATTTTGCTTTTGTTGTACTTTTAGTGAAATATTGTTATAACACCTTGGGCCAGCTTGCTGAGCATTAGCTGTGACAGCATTGTCTCATTTTATCTGTGATGTCTCTTTTTTGCATGGTTTTCCCTTTTACTTAGCCTTCAAAACGCATAGATACATTCATTATTTGAACTAACATAACACATAAAGTCCTGTAAAACCTTGTGTTTGCGTTAGTTTCTAATAAAATACTGTTTAAATGACTTGGAAAAGCTCACTGAGCAGTGGCTTTGACAGCAACAGCTCATTTCACACCACTGTCCCCCCTGGTGTATTTCAATTTAAAGCCATTGATGAGTGCTGCTCACAATTACCTTGGTTCATGCATAACGTGAGATATCAGGGTATCGTGGGGTAATGCAACCACCTGACTTTCTTGGCACCTGACTCGAAGTTCATTGTAAGTCGTGTCATGCCTCATAGCACTTAAGCTAGCTAGCGCCCTGCACTCATGGTCAATTATGATTCCTCTGCTTCTGTATGGTGTGCTGTGTGGTAGCGGTGCATGGGGTGTTTATGTTCAAGGGCAAGTCCCTGTAGAGTAAATGACATCAATACCCCCCCTCACTGCTTCAGCCAGCCACCACCCTCCCCATCACTCTTCATTGATCTAGAGTGGGACCAATAAACATTCTTACTGATTTCTCCTTGCAGGGTAACATCTCCAAAATGTAATAAATCCTGTGGAGGGTAATTTTAGTTTCCCAAAGGAGGACCAACAAAAACAGACAGCCTTTAAAGGTAAAACTGTCCAATTGATCAACAATCCTTTTCACGGAAGCATTCCAGCCCCTAGATGTCATGGTTGATAATCATATACATCTGTATGCAACAATTTGAACACAGTGTCTGCCGACAATATATCTCTAAATGGATTTAGTATCAGAAAAACATGGTGCTGTCTTTGGAAGAAAATTGACAGTCCCATATAATAGTAATCTCCCTTCACACTGAAACTAGTATTTTACAGCACTGTTGGATAAGCGCACTACATTCAGGCTTCAGTCATGCATCATTTGCATTAAACTAGAAAAGCTAGTTTCTTCCCCTCCTTTTGAGACTCACCTCTTACCTCTGGCACTTAATTCCTGCCTTGGAGTGAGATCATAACACTTCAAATGCCGCGGTACATATCACAGAGCTCAAAATAACCTTGGGCAGAGAGGAGGCTTTGTTCAACAACACAGATTTAGTCCCAAGCCATTACCAGCCATTTGTCCTTCCAGAGCCTCCTTCAGCAACCCCTATTCTTGCACAATAACTGTCAGAGATCGCCAGTAAAAGGCTTGAATACTGCATTATAACTAGAGTCCTCTCTCTCTAACTCAGATGAGAAGAATTGAGCAGATTATACAATTTCGCAACTTTAAAAACTCATACATTTAGCTTCCCATCCCACATGGGCAAATGGTTAGAGTTAATAACAGTTCATTTCATCAAAAAGGGAATACAATGAGAATGAGACTGTGACAGAAGGCATAGCCATAACAGGGTGTGGACTCTATTTCATTTTTATGAAGTCACCTGCTCATAACAGTCAGAAAGAAAAGTGTAATTCCACGTAGATGCGGATATACATGGACCAGACTAGTTTGTAATATAAGCAATAAAAGCTCTGAGAAGAATGGATCTACTGTTCTTTCCACCCCATGGGCCAACCATTTTAAAGTGTGCAGTTTTTCTTCTAAATGAACTGTTTCTTTGCACCTGAGGAAAAGTGGTGAAATATAACTTTCCTGGTCTACAGATATGGGGTAATTGAAATAAGATTGAAGAAGTGAGGCAGCTAAAATGGCTCTGTAGTGCTCGCTGGAGAACAATCAGATGGTGATAAAGGATGTGGAAATACTTCTGATACAATTTCACCACCTGTCAAGCAATGGGTAGTAACATATTGAGGTTTTTTTATGTGGTCTCTGAAAGAAAGGGAGCAATCAAACGTACAGGTTAAGGCTCTGTGACCATCAAAGCCAAAGTGAATCTCTGTAATTAAAGTCACTGGGGTAAAAAGCCCATTGTATGACCCAGCTCTTCCCTAAGGGCATTGATGACATTTACTATTGCTGTAAGCAGCACATTTTGTGATGAGCATGGGACAAAAGATCATGTTTATAATTGATGTTTTCTGCTTAATAAATTAAGGTGTACCGCATTGGAACCATGACATTTTTTTTTTAAGTTGTCTTGTTACACATAGATATCAGAAAATTATTTCCGTGAGGAGAATGGAAGAAGCCAGATAAAATGAGCTACATCAGAAAAAAAAGAAAGAAAAAGCCCATGTTAAGGTCACAGTTGTCATCATGTATACACCAGTATGTGTCAGATATTTCAGTATGTATTATTATGCTGATAAAAAACACAAGAAAAGATTGCTTATACATCAGCAATTTAAAGAAACATGCACAGCCTGGACAAGCTGAAAATTAGGGCCTATTTTTGTAGTGGAAAGTGACAATTTCCTGAGGAATGCTAAGAAGATCATAATGAGTCTGCAACAAATAGCCATATTACACATACAAATACAACGAAAACTGGCAGGATCTGTAATTCAATAACCTGTAAATGGTCACATATTGTATGTATAGTGCGTTTGGAGGTAAGATTATCTGTAATGAAGGAAGTTAGTCAATGTGGCCTTGAACTCAAAGTCAGATCAGCACCATGGACAGCAGCCAAGGAAGCCCCTTGGCATAAGCAGAAATGTCAACACAGCAGCCAGAGCAAGCTTGCTGCCACAGTTGTGCATCAAAGAACAAGGGAGTCAACAGTGTAGTGGTTCACGGTTATTGTATTTTTCTGTGGATGAAGCCAATGCTGATAGAATGTAGAATGTGGAACACAGAATGGTGAAATGCACATAAGGGAAAGCGCTAACATTACCTGAAAGTAGCCACACTGAAGAGGCTGATGTCTGCAGACATTATTCATTTATTGTTTTAATCGTCCTCATAAGCGCAAGCATTGGCCATTGCAGATTACTTCCAGATGCCATTAATCAGCCCTTTAATCAGTGTCATTCATACAGTGTTTTCGTTATTGTTATTTAACAACAACAAAACAAAATAAGAATAAATACATTTCCACAAGCAATTGGCAGGCCTTCAGCACATGCTTGTTTATAACCCACACACCTTCAAAAGCCAGAGTCTGTAGAATTCAGGCAAATATGTCACATAATAATAATCATATAATAATAATAATCATCCATCCATCCATTATCTTGACCGCTTATCCCGTTAGGGGTCACGGGGGACTGGAGCCTATCCAGATGGCTTGGCGGAAGGCAGGGTACACCCCGGACAGGTCGCCAACCTATCACAGATGTCACATAATTATAACATTACAATATCACTGCAGAACATTGCAGAAATTTGACATGCAGAAACATTGGTTGTTGAAAAACTAAGCCACTGCAAATGTGTCAAAATCTGCTGTCGTGATTGCCCACTTGAGGCTGGCAGCAAAAGCCAAGGTAGTACCCATCAACACCAGTTGGGTAGAGCCAAATGGGTTAAACAGAAAAAAAAATGTATTACCTACAGTGGTGCTCATAAGTTTACATACCCTGGTAGAATTTGTGATGTTTTTGACCATTTTTCAGAGAGTATGAATGATAAGAGAAAAATAATTTTTTTCACTCATGGTTAGTGGTTGGGTGAAGCAAAATTTTTATCAAAAAAATGTTTTTACTCTTTTTATATCATAATGACGACAGAAACTACCCAAGAAACCATCAATTCTGCCAGGGTATGTCAACTTATGAGCACAACTGTATTTGTTTTGATTGTTTTATTATATCATATATTATATGCTGGAGTTATACATAGATTTGCATAACCAGGGCTGTGGCTGAGATGACTGACAGGAGGGTGCGGTGGAGCTGTTTGCCAGGAGGCTACCGCTTACACTGTTTTTCAGAAATGTATGGATGACGTCACTGAGGCTATGGCCATATTTTGTCGCCTTTGGAATTTACACACAGTAGTTAACAAATCTTCCACTTATCTGCACAAAGTTCTCAAAAGATTTTATTGAGTTCATTCAAGACTTGGCAGGTGAAACATTCTAAACTGTCGCATACAGCAGGATTTCGGAACGGCATAGAAAATGGAGAAATTTGTAGCAACAACTTTCTGAACATATTTAAAGTTGTCAGAAGAATGAACAACCCAAGAAGGTCATAATAAACAAGTCTCTATGGGGCATCTTCCTGTGATGTGTGCTTTCACTTTTGGTACTCCTACTATCATTTATTCCTCATTCCATCACTCTTCAGGCTCCACTCCTGACCACCTCTGCCTTCCGTTGAATAAAGGCACTTTGTTGCATTTGGTAAGCCTGTTTATGATGCAAATTCCAAGGTTGCCTATGAGCTCTGGAGGCTCAATGCCAAGGAGACAAAGGTCAAAGTGCAACTACAAGCGTCATGAAACACTATCACGCTTGTAATGAGAGTTTGACATGGAATGTAAATGTGTTTGTATCTATGATGAGGTTTTGCACATGGAGAGCTGCTGAAATTATGCTGCCTTATTTATGTTAAACCATGTAAGCTTTGCAGCTTCTAGACACAAATAGAGGTTACAGACCTCATGAGCAACTTTGCGTGCCAATCATTGATCAAACTGAACCCTAAACGATATCTTACACGTCCCTCTATATACTCACAGGTCACAATAAGGAAATTACAGTGACCATGGATGAATGCTGATTCCACTGATACCACAGGATGTGTAAATCCCTCCTCCTGATGAAATCTCTCTGTGCTGACATGTAAGGTTTGAATCTGTGTGATGTATCTTAACCAGGACTGTGAAAATGCATCAGTTGAGACATTTACTGTAGGCTGAGATATGCTTTGCGCTTAGTGGTTACATAATGCTGACCAGCTTGTCATAGTTTGTTTTCCATGTTGATGCTGTTGACAAATTATCTTAAATCTGTTCATAAGAGTCACACTGCAAGCATATTTCAAGCCATGTATTTACCGCCATGCATCAAATCAGCAGCTTCTGGGCATTACTCTATCAATGAAAGAGTCAGGAAAGCATCTGAGGTGAACTCATACTGGGATGCAGCAGCATTTTCTTTATAAAAATATGCATCTATGTTGATCTATCATGAATTCATAGTTTAAAATATATGGTCATCGTCCCTGAAGATCTCCCAGTTCTCCCAGTTTTCCCACTAGTTCCAAAAATAGAATAGAAAAGAGTGAAAAAACTAAAACAAACAGCTGCCAAAAACGTTCAAGTTGCACTAATAGCGTAAGACTATGTATAGATTTTCAGATGATCGTGATGACGGACAGGGCTCTGTTGCTAAGCAGTGTGAGAAACTTTCTGGGGGACCCGAGACATGTGATGCTAAATGTTTGTCTACTTTCTTACATTATATAACACCTACTTTATGTTGTTATTTGAAGAAACAGCTTTGAACAAATGACATATCACCACTGCCACAACTGGTGTCAACACTACAGCTCTATCCATTGATAAATGAGTGGGAAATGTTTAGGGATTTTCTTTAATGTCGTCATATTTTATATATTCATGACGTGTATTAACATTGTGATGAATAATAAGGGGGCGTTGCTCCTCCAGTCCTGCCTCAGTTCCCTCATTTTCACTTGTGAACATATATAATGCAAGCTATTGAGGTAGCACTTTCTATGAACCCACCACTTATAATGCATCATGAGCACATTTATGAAGCCGAACAGCTGTAGTCATATCTGTGCAAAATATCTGTGATAGTCTCTAAAAGTTTGATTTAAGTGTATAGATTTATCTGCTGTATTGTGAAACCAGTGTTCAAAAGTACTGATGTTTGTTTCCCCAAGAAGATTTTAAGTTCTTTAGAATTCTTCAAACAGGACAAAGTGTCTTCAAAATTATTGCAGTTTAATTGTCTCCTGAATAAGGGTAAAACTAAAATACATAAAGAAAACACCATTTGACACATTATCTAAGTGACAAAGAAATATTCAATCAAATACAGAGTGCAGCATATTGCTCAAACATCTCTAACCCTAGCCCCAACCCTAAACCCTAAACCTACCCTAAGTTCCTGTAATACAAAAGTTGTAATGACTCATATTCAAAAAGACACAGTACTGCACAATGCATGAAGAGACAATATATGAGCTGACCAGAAGCAGAGGTGAAAGAGAGGCTGCATCCCAAGTCTCTGCTGTCCATCACTCAGCATGAGGTGGATTAATTTTTAAGTTTAAATGCCAAGATTTTTGGTGCTGTCTGTGCTTCATCTTTGTGCTACTGAAGGTGCTCCTGTGAGTGAGATGTCTACTGAGATCTCTTTCTTCGTGTTTTCCTTTTTTCAACGTCTCCATTCTTGTTCCTGCTTACCACCATGTCCACCTTGATTCGTATTTCAAGCATGCCTTCCATTTCAAGGAATCAATTATCCCTGTTTGCACCTTGAACCATTTGATTGATCCTATTCTTGTATAATCACTACAATTGTTTCTCCATTTAGTATATTTCTAATCTGTTGCTGCCTTTACAAACACCATCATTCTTAGTTGTCGTCCACTTATGCGCTCGTTATGTTGCACAAACACCAACAAATTAATCCTGACTTAAATTTGTATGTTTCTTTAGCTTATGAGACTCCAAAATATTTTCCCTGGATTACATTTAAAAACGAACTGTAACTTGCATCCATCCATCCATTATCTTGACCACTTATCCCGTTAGGGGTCACGGGGGGCTAGAGCCTATTCCAGCTGGCTTTGGGCGGAAGGCAGGGTACAACCTGGACAGGTCGCCAACCTATCACAGGGCTAACACAGAGAGACAGACAACCATTCACACCCACACTCACACCTACAGGCAATTTTAGAGTGATCAATCAACCTGGTGATTATGTTTGTGGACTGTAGGAGGAAGCCGGAGTACCCACGCATGCACAGGGAAAACATGCAAACTCCACACAGAAAGGCACCTGCCTGGCCGGGGATTTGAACCAGGAACCTTCTAGCTGTGAGGCAACAGCGCTACCCACTGAAACCACCGTGCAGCCCTTTTAACTTGTATATGATCCCTTATATGATCTTTTTTTGAGTCTTTTTACAGAAGTCAGTATTCATCACACATTATGCACACAAAAAGAAAAAATAATCAGCAATTGATTCCTTAGTTCCCTATGCCATAGCATTTCCACCAATTCCATAACTGCTCCAACCCTCTCCACCCTAAGCAACTGCTTGACCGAAATTAAATCCTGGATGCCAAAAAACTACCTCCAACTCAACTGTGAAAAATCTGACCTCTTGATCATCGGCCCCAAATCCCTTACCACAACCACCATCAACTTCAACCTCTCCATCGACAATGCTTCCCTCACTCCGTCCTCACATGTTCACAACCATCTCACTCTGGAACATCACATCACCAAAACCGCCTTCTTCCACTTGAAAAATATCGCCCGTCTCCGTCCATCCCTCTCCTTCTCCCCCACTGAAACCATGATCCAAGACGTTATCACTTCCAGACTCGATTACTGCAATAGCATCTTTTACGGCCTTCCTTCCAAACAACTCAACAAACTACAATATATCCAGAACTCTGCCGCCGGCCTGCTCACCCACACCCGCTCCCGTGATCACATCACCCCTTTCCTCCAAAACCTCCACTGGCTCCCCATCAAACAATGCATTTTAAAATCCTCCTCCTCACCCACAAAGCCCTCCATAACCAGGCCCCCTCCTAACTCACTGACCTGCTCCACCACCACACCCCCTCCCGTAACATCCGATACTCCAACGCCCACCTCCTCTCCCTACCACCTGACACCAAGCACCGAACCTGGGGGGACAGAGCTTTCTCTGTCGCCGCCACCACTCTCTGGAACGCCTTACCACTAAATATTAGAAACTGCCCCAACCTGTCCACCTTCAAATCACTCACCAAAACCCACCTATTTAGAACTGCTTTTAACATATGATTGCTTTTAAATGTATTTTATACATGTGTTTTATTATTCTGTTGTTTAATATTTATTTTTTTTGTCCTCTGTGCAGCGTCTTTGAGTTTTCAGAAAAGCGCTTTATAAATAAAATGTATTATTATTATTATTATTATTATTATTATTATTATTATTATTATTATTATTATTATTATTATTATTATTATTATTGTTATAAGAATTACCATGCACAGCAAGCCATCCTATGATTAACAACATGGGACACATCAATGTTAATTAAAATCCAACTGCTCCAATGAAACAAAACACAATTGCATCACCCATGTTACGTGTCCTGATACATGATGAGTGTCATTAGAGCTCATCAATCATTTAACCAGAGGCATGACCAGGGTTGTCTTTTTTCTCAAACACTGCTGGGATGCTAGTCTACTCAAAACCATTACACACAAAGTATTGTTTAAGTCAAGTCACGTTTATTTTACAAAGCATGTTTAAAAACCACTCGCATTGACCAAAGTGTTGAACAACCAAAGCAGTTGGTAAAATTGCAATCAAATTACAAGAAAGCACGACATGCACCAACATGCACAACAATACACAACCAATAAAATACATACATAAAATAAAAGTAGAGATAACGCCAAAGTAATGATACAGAACACATTCAAAATAAGAAAAATGAAAGAGAAAAAGTTCAACTTTTAAAGCAAGTTTAACATCCAATTAAACCAGGATCCTGTTCAACATACCAGATCCTAAACTTGAATCACATTTTTAATGTGATGCAATACATTTTTTAACAGCATCTTTTACTGAAAAGGGAGTTTATACCATGCAATCATTATCTCTCTTTCTCCCCCAAAAATGTCTCATATGCACTCAAAATTGTCAGAAGTTCCTTTCCTTTACAGCATGATGTCTCTAAAGTAGGACGAGGAGTTTGATGGACAGGAGCAGGAGATGAATTCACAACATGAAAGCAGACAAAGCAGCAGAGGCAGTTTTTTTTTTATCAATGCTACATTAACAGAGATGGGTGTACAGACATCTCTCTTTTCATCATGTGAATTATTCTCCTTCTTAACCTCTGATGTTTATAACCATCTGGTTATGAGTGGCTTGTCAGGGTTTGAAACCTGTAGCTTGGTCACCCCCACTCAATGGAGTTTCCCTTATATTCCCTGCTGTATCCTCACACCAGATCAACTGACTTCTTGCTGCATTTTACAGGGTGACTGGCAGGAATTAGTCTGCATATAGTCAGATCCTGCGATCATGCAAATCTCCCTGCAGGTCATTATAGAGCCAGTCTGTGTATCATTCTGCCATTTAAATCATTTGATCACCTTTTCACTGTAATGCTGCTGGCTATTGCTCTGTTGAGTTGAGTAATGTAGCTCTAGCGAAAGTTCAGACAGGAAGACTATAAAAGCAATCACAGCAGTTGTTTAACTCTCCTCTTCCTCGTTCGATAGCTCACCCGCTTCCAGATACATGCTCCGGAGCCGTCATTGATTAATCAGCGGCAGCTGTTATCCAATAGCTCAGTGGCACGCCCCTATCGTCAGCCTATCAACTTTCTGCTGTCTTTTTAAATGTGTCTCTCTCTCCACTTAGTTCCTTCTTGCATTGATGGTGCGCACACCTCCACCTCCCCATCTCCACCTGGTCTCCGCAAGTCTTCAATTCCTAGAACCCACCAGTGTCTGGACTCTAGGGGGATTTCTTCTGCTGCCAAATTCACACATCCTATGCTCACAAAAATTATCTCCATAGAGTCCTTACACCAAAGATTTCTGTCAAGTTTCATTATTCATTAAGTTGTAATAGATAACATGTAATCTTCAAACTGTGTCTCTCCTGACTGAAATGGATATGCAACAGCCTTCCAGACAGAAAGCCTTTAGTTGCCCTGTTTTTGAGATTCAATGCGGTTTATGAATGAATCCTTTAAATGACTGGGCTCTATGTCTTTACTTCATCATTACCTGTTAATACTTTACACCTTATATAAGAAAACATTTCTATATTTTCAAGTTTGGCTGTACTGTCAGTCTGTCAATCACTCAGCCAACTCCTTTGATCCAGACTGAAATAGTTCACATTACTTATGCTTTGATCCCCATGTAATATGGTACAGATATCCTTGGTGCCCAGCCTAAAAATCCTAATGACTTCTTGATCCCCTGACTTGAGCCCCACTGGGAGATCAAAGCTTTCTTCTTACTATGTAAGATATCTCAACACCCACCATGATGGATTGCCATATAACCTTGTACAAACATCCATGCTTCCCCCTTACCTTCTCTTTAGTACCCCCATGAGATTGACACTTTGAAGGTTTCAGACGTATGATTTGCCACAGATGAGAGGTCAGTGATTGATCCCTGATGACTGTGGTAGTGAGTGGTTACACACTTCATATGTTTAGAGTATATTCCTGTTTTATCATGTGATTTGGTAGTGTTTTTGTTTTTGGTTAAAGTCTTTTTAAGAGCCACAACACATTGATCACAAGTAGTGATGTCACTTAAACTGTAATCGTGAAGTTAGTGGGCATACAACAACATGGTGACGTTGAGCTAGAGTGTATGCTGGTGACATCTGTACATATGTATCATGCCTTTGATAGCAACAGGGGTCTGTATGTATTGTTTAATCCTTTATCTGTAGATGATTAGTTTTTGGTAAATGTTCTTTTATCTTGATGTTGTAATTGTTTGAAGTTTTTTTTTAAATTATTGCTATTCTGTGCCTCAGCTAACAAAAGTTAATTGAGATAACTACAAATACATAAGTTAAAAAATGACTGATAATGGGTTACAATATAATTTCATACATTTTATTATTACATTAACAGTTAAAACAGATTTGTTTGTGTAAAAGTGATAGTGTCTTTTTACATTGTGTGTATTTCCGAGTAGATCATAGGACTAGGGTTGTGCATACGGCGACTTAATGAATTAGCATCCTCACCCTCGCTGGTCGGCACCAGAATTACTTGTCGGTTATACACGTTATTAACATTTTTAATACTGTATAGGCCTCAAGTGATTGTCACAATTGGTGGGATAAATGCTGTAGCAAACCCACTAGAGGATACAGGGCGTTTTCAGTCCGGGCCCCACAGCTGTGGAAAGAACTGCTGGAGGAAATTAGGTTGGTGGACTCTGTGCTCTCTTTTAAATCATTGCTCAAAACATACTTTTATCGAAGAGCATTTCCTGATTTTATTTGATCAAGGTGTCTTGCACAGGGTCCTGCTTTTATTTTGTTTTTTAGAGAATGGAGATAAAGTTGTATGGTTCTATTAACCAGCACAAGCATGTGAACCTAAAACAGCAGGGTGGACTGAGGGCTGGTGGTGCTAGTTTTGCTAATGTTAGCTACACTCTGAGGACCAATTTGAGTGTGGACTAGTCAGTTAGTCAGGATTCAAACTTAAGTTATAACTGTAAGAACTGAGTCGCTTCGGAACATCCTGACATAGGACTGATTGCCTTTTTATGTTTGTCTTTTTGTCTTATGATTGTCTGTTGTCTAGTTCCACACTTTCCTGTTATATCAATAAACCTGTGGACGGGCAGACAACATATTCAGAGACTTAAGCTGAGTTGAGCTGTCTGTCTAGACATGTACGGCACAGAGAAGACAGTGAAACACAACACCATATACTGTGAAGAATGGCAAAGGATTTGAACTAGACTTTATAATACTCAGATGATGAATTGTTGATGACGTTCGAGGCAGTTTTTTGTTTTTATTGCAATCCAATTTGGTAAACACGTTTGTTTGCCTCATGCCATGTATTGTAGATTTGGTGATCATCCAAACAAGTCGCACTTTGAATTCTTTCCAGTTTTATTTTTGGACCTTATACCAATAAGACAGCTGATTTCCTATGATTTGCTTTGTGCATGTCTATGAATGCTATCATAATGCATTCAATGAGTCATATTTACAATTTTCCAATAATCTGACCTTAGAAAAAGTCTTGTCTAAGGAAAACATTTTTTTTTTTCGATAGTGTTAGAGGTTTACAGCGAGAGGGCAAAGATCTAGGTGTTACTAGTAAGTACACAATAACAAAGTGCAGCTATCGATTACCCATATTGGTTATCCAATGAAATGTCAGCGTGGTAAGCCACTATAAACTTCTCAATCCAATCATCTAATTACCTCCAAAACGTTAATCATCAGTCTGTACAGTGTGTTATTGATCGCTCTCATTGCCACCATTGACTTTATGCCTCTTTCTGCTGAGTGCTCAATTCACCCCATTCACATCCACTCCATGTCCAGTGTAAATCAGTTTATCATGTAGGCATACACACACATACACACACACACACACACACACACACACACACACACACACACACACACACACACACACACACACACACACACACACACATGTGCGCAAACACACTCAGAGTTACACACATTTCAGCTGGGAAGCTGTATTGGAAAAGTGTCCAGATGACACCACATCACACATCATCTCCATGCCAGAGGCGGTAATGGTGTCACTTAGCAGTCTTGTCACAGTTTGTGTGAGACCCCTGTCCCATAATAATGTCATAATTGTGTAATATTACATGGGGTTAGCCTTGTATTTTTGTGTTTTAAAGTTTATGAGAAGTCTATTTGGTTAATTGCAGTGTAAGTGGAGTGGATAATCTGTTATGAGGGGAAGTTCAGTAATTAATGTTCTCCTGGAGTGTTTTTGACAATAAAATGTTAAAAAAGGGGGTTCAGCAACAGTTTAATAAATAAGTCAGTCCTTTGGTACCAGAAACAGCTTTTTAATAACTAATTACTTGTTAACTATCTATTTTTTTAACAATACCTTCCTGCCAAAATGAATCAGCACTGAGAAGTGAAATATGATTTAGACCCACAACATCTCCGGCCAGTATATCAGACTGAGCAAGGTTTTTGAGAAAATGATAGGAACATGGTTTAAAAAATGTCTTGCAAGTGTGGTTGAATTGTATTTGAGTAGACAAACTCATTGCATCCTTGGATTTTTTTAAATGAAACTATAAGAGCAAAGTGCTCCCAAGCATTACAAGCGTCAAACTTTTTTTTTTTTTACTGTTTTACAAATAGCTATTTTCTACATTCATCTTAACAAAAAGACCCTAATATGCTGGCACATCTGAACCCTCACGCTACTGTAAAACTGTGTCTGTGATTAAATCCAAATCTCACACTACAAAGCTCCTGGAGGCAGAGCTGCAGAAAATTTCTAGAAAATGTCATGAGTACTTAGGGAAGGAGGAGTATTGCTTAATTCCAATCATCAAAGAAGATTATGCAGCGCTGCGAAAAGCAGTCCAATGCCAACTTGAGGTGTCACTGTAGACAATTAACATTATTCCATGCTGCATATCCGTATCACGCACAGCCTACTGTAAATTATTTGTGGACTTAGATTAGCTGACATTATAATGGATTCCATTGAGAAAAACATAAAAAAAAACAGTTGCTTACCATACATCTTTACATGATTGAGAATTTGCTGTTAAACCCAATGTCCATAATTAATTTGACCTTTAAAATACTCCAGAATTCAGCTTGACATAAGTGTATTGGGATTCTGCTTTGATATCTGCTTGTCTACTCATTCATTGTGATATTTTGTAGGTTTCGGTTGACTATGGGAGAAGCCTTGGACTGTGGCGGCACAAAGTGCTTTCAGTTTGTAAGACCAGTTGGCAGGTCAGAGGGGTTTCAGGTACTCACAGCCCATCATAAATACAGAGAGGAAAAAGGAGACTTTTTTGATTACAACAATCTGAGTAGTTTCTGATCCTGGGTAACAAGTTTTTTTTTCAAATTTGTCAAAAGAAAAAAGGACAGCAGTAAGAAAGCTACTCTGTTAGACTCATCATGACTTAAAAATGTACCACTTCAGTGCTTATTTCCAACAGCTTCAGGTAAGCACCAGAACAACATCTTGAAACAACTCGGCAAAACAAGACATCGTTCCCAAACTCTCTTGTTTCTCCGAGTGAAAAGCTGTCTTCAGTTTCTCACTCGAAAGAAACAACCCATCACTGACCTGGAGTCGGTTCCAATGGCAACTCATTGGTCTCAAATCAGGAGAAGTAGAGTCTCTAATATTCCCAGACTTCATTGCCATCTGTAAAAATACAAGGATCTTTCTCAGCAGCATTAGATCAATGTCTCAGACCTCAGACTGATCAGATATACACATGTTTTACAGTGCGGTCCGGATGCTCTCGCTGTCTTGGAGTCCTTCTAAAATGGAATCAGTAATTACTGTTAAAAATGATTTGCCCAGTGCTGAGAAAGTGTTTCATGGACTCATGTTGTTCCTATGTTCAAGACTTAGTTTAACTTAGACAACTTAGTTAAACTTTTAGGGCAAATGCTATTTTTAGTACTCCTAGCTCATTTTGACAACAAAAAACAAAAGCGAAATGAAGTTATTGCTTCAGGGATGAACCAAAAGAGAGCAAAGAACTGATCAAATGCTTCTAAATTCACAAAGGAGTCCCTTTTCTGTTATTCACTGCATGTGCATCAGTGAATCCCCGGCTGTAGGGAACAAGCCTGATTGGGAACTATGAAATCCATCTCACATACATGTTTGCAGATTATAAACATAATCAGAATTTGTCAGAGTTCCAGTGTGAGATTAATTCATCACCTGAGCAACTAGAATGGTAATTACATTCTTATTTTTCCAGCTAACATATTTCACATGCTATATAGCAGAGATCTGGCTGGATTCACACTCCCAGTCTGTTTCTCATCATAATTGATCAAATCTCTAATGAAAGATTGTAAATAAGGGGTTGTGAAGATCGGGTTTGATGTCATGACGATACAAAAAAGCTGTGAATATCTCACAAAAGTGATAACATATCACATTTAACATTGGAAGATTTTGTATCTAAAATACAGAGGATCTTGTTTATTGACCTTCAATTTCATTTTTTTTAATAATGTAGTAAAGTCAATGTATCCATTTTTGTATGCATTTTTTTCAGAATATCATTAGATGCACAAGTTATTTAATATTGACTATTTAACCACCTTTGGTGAATATATGACAGAACCGTGTTAGTTAATTCTGATTTAGCAGTTAAGTGTGTAGAAATGGGAATATTTAGGGATATCTAGCTGTCATATTCTAACTTGAAACATTCCCTTGCTCACTCCTCCCGCCGGAGAAGCAAGGGTGCCCTTCAAGGACAAGAAGTACATGTGATGCATGAACAGTATGAGCCTCTATTTGTCTTAGTTTATACTAAATTTGTAAGTTTATACCATACAAAAACCTATCAATACATATTACCTTGTGCATAAAGGCAACTCTCTTCTTCTTGTCCTCTTCATCTTCCCACTGGTTACTAGTTTGTCCTTTCTGTGATATGGTAGAAACATGGCAGTGCAAGATGGCGACCTCCATGTTAGGGGACCCAACCCTATGTAGTTATAAAAGATTGGTTCTGAGTCATGAAAAGATATACATATATTTTCAGGTGATTACACACCACTTCAAACTTGCTTAAAAATAATCTATTCCATTTTTTAAATATCTGTTCTGCTAAATGCAGCTAAATTTTACTCACTGTACCTTTAATTATGGTGTACCTCAAGAATCTGTTCTCAACCTGCTTTTATTTCCCATTTACATGCCACCTCTCCGCAGATGACAGACACGTGTTAGTTCCCATCCATTCAAATAATCCAGACAGTTCCGATCATTTTTCCACCAGCCTCAGCAACATTATATGCTGGATGTTTCTGACTTATTAAAGGTCAATCTAGACAAATCTGAAGTCAAAATCTTTGGTCGCACTCATTCCTCCAACCTCCTCCATAGCAAGTACGAGTCACACTGAACAATAACACTACAATGAAAGCTGAGAATTTGAGATTGACATTTTACACAGATCTTTGTTTTGATGCCCATGAAAAAGCATACAGTCCACTCCTGCATTTTCATCTCAAACAAATCACCTAAATAACACAATTTCTTACTCCCTTGATTTCCACAAAATCATTCATGTTTTTATTTTTCTTGTTTAGATTTGTGCACTGCACTTTTGACTGGTATCACCCAGAGGTCCCTTTACTGGCTCTAGCTGGTTCATAAGGCAGCTGTTTCTATTTTAACGGGTAACAATAAACACCATCACATCCCTCTGTCCTCGCCAGGAACCTTGGCTTCCTGATTTTTATCATATTGATTTTAGGATGATTGATTACTTTTAAAACTTTAAATGGACTTCTGGATGTACTGAGCTCCCGCCTTAGGTAGAAATTCCAAGACTGTGAAACTCAGTAAGACAGTCCACATGTTAAGCCTCTTTTAAATCTTCTCTCAAAACCTTCTGTTATTAGAAAGCATTTCTGAATTCCTAAACTATTAGATTTTTCTCCTTTTCAGTGTCTCTTTTTTAATCTTTTTTTTCTTTTTAATCTTTCAGCATTTTTGGTGTTAAGCACTTTATGCACTTAGTAGTTATGTTAAAAAAAGGGCTCTATGAATACAGTTTATACAGATTATTGTTATTATTGTTATTATTATTATGTACAGCTTTTAGTGTGTAAGAACAGCACTCCCGTTCAAGTTATGTGATGCTATTAATTTTTCATGAACCAATGCTGTGTGTTGAGACCCCCCCCTAAAGGTTATACATTTGTACTACAACAACTATTTTTTCAGACATTCGTGAACCTATCTATTCCAATGATTAAATGCACATTTTATGAACTAAGAGTTTTACAAAAACAAAATAAAAGTTTTAAAAACGGCCTCTTAATGTGAACTGCAAGTCCACAGCACAGTTAAATATTATATAAAAATATGTCATATGTGTATAAGTATGTGGTGACTTAGTTAACTGAAGTTTAAAAAAAAACTACTGATGATTAGACTTAAATAATGCTTCATTAATCCATAATAATAATAATAATAATAATAATAATAATAATAATAATAATAATAATCTTTATTTATAGAGCGCTATTCAAAATCTGCATAAGAAAGTGCTTTACAGTGCATCAAAAGGACAAGTGTAAAATCATCAGTTTAAAGAGATCATCTAGTTAGTGCATGAACCATTACATCACCATCACTGTCACTGTCTGTGACTAGAGGACCATTTAATAGCCAATATTAATCACATTTCTCTCATGGACGCTGACATGATTTTGTCATCCAATTTAACACTGTCCCCCTCCTCAATATTCCTAATGAGGTCCCATGGGACGTCTCAAGGGGACAGATGGGTGTTCCTCAGGGTTGGACACATGAGCTCAGACTGTAGGTCACTTAATATAGTTGCCCAGTATGACAACACATTAACCTTTTCATGACTTCTAATGACCCTGAGTCTGACTTCCTATTTTACCCTTATCCATAATTATATCACACTTTACAATCTGTCGTTAATTAGCACATGCTGCTTATGGAATAAGGACAATGGGATCCAATAGAATAATGACATTATTGCTCTGACTCACATTTCAAACCTTGTTCTAAAAATCATTGTAGGTCATTATAATCATGAGTTTCAAGATAAATTAGGTTAACCGAGGGGAAATAATTGATTGAATTTTGCAAAGGGTCTTTATTTTCTTACATTTCTACTTATGTGATACTTTGCTTTTCAATTCTTCTTTTTTTATTATCTGATTCTTTGCGTGATGAGAAAAGTTATCAGTGTACTAAAACCTGGAAATATATTCTGCAGCTTGTGCCATTGTCACCCTGTAAACTTGCAGGTTACACCCAGAGTTTTCAAGTAATAGCAGTGAAGACTGTGTGATATTGTGTGTGTGTGTGTGTGTGTGCTTGTAGTTGGATTGGTTTTCCAAAGTAGATCATTGTTTATGTAAGGATAGAAGAAAGTAAATAAACAAAAATAAATGCATAAATTAATGTATCAATCAATTGATTTGTTAGTAAAGAATTCAAATATAATAATAATGTTAATAAAGTTAATAAGTTAAAATTAGCATGTATATATATGTATAAGTACACCACTAAAAAATGTCAGAGACATGTCAGTAGAAAATCAGTTTATCTGAAGAGTGCATGATTATCAGTCCACTATTTTATGGTGGCTGAACAAAGAGTGACTTCAGGGATAGAATAAGTTTACTTATCATTTCCTGGCATGCATAATACATATTTAGTAACCAGATGTAATTGAATTATTTCCAGACGTTCCTGTTTCTATCCCACTATCTCTGCCCTTCTAGCTGCAACAGAAGTCTGGTTCTGTACAAGTTATCTGCCTGTTTGAGGACGTTTTTCTTGCCCCTATTGCCAAATGTTACCAAGTACTTTCTCATGGTAGACTAGTGTTCAGACTTTGTAAATAATGTAGCAAAGAGTACAGTTAAGACCATCTGTTTCTGTTAAGTGTCCTCGGATAACTTTTGTTATGAATGTCAAAGTAAAAAAAAACTATGAGACTGTGACATCTATGGAAACAGACTGAAATTAGCTCACAGTGAGCTTGACCTTTGACTACCATCAAATCAGATTTTCCTTTAGTCTTAGCTGGTAGATCATTTTATGGTTCCTGAGATAGTTATGGCAAAAGAATGGAACAACAATGGCCCAAAAACATTTCCCAGGAAATGATGGCCTTACAGTGAAGTGACCTTTGACATTTTGGGGGGGAAATAAAAAGTCCCTACCTAATCGTTAGAACCTATAAAATAAATATTAAATATGTTTACAACTGTGTTATAAATAGAACTTATATTCTTAAGAGATTACTGTAGTGTTTTGTGAGAGGTTACATGACCACTGAATTAAAATCTCTTCATCCTTTGCAACAAGTGGATGTTTGTGCCAAAGCTGAAGACATTCCCAGAGATGCTGTGTCCAAAAGAATGAGAAAGGACAAACGTGCAGATGGACAACTGGGAACCAAAAGCCTGCAGCCACAGAGTCTTCCTAAAACAGAGTGTATTTTTACCCATACCATAACATTTCTATCTATCTAATCTATTTCACTTTTTTCTCTCTGTACATGAGTGTTTTAATGAGCACAGTCTTCCAACTTTAATCTGATGGACTTAATTTTTGCATTAAATCAAAGTAATTGTATATTTATGATGACGCTTGATATATTTTTATCTGATTTTCTGCTCTTAGATGTCATTCAATATTCCAGAACTCTTCTAATTAAGTTATTGATTTAAAGTTCAGTCTGACTTTTCTAAATTTAAAAAGTTGCTTGTATGAGGAAATGCATTTTTAAGACCACCAGAAAGAGATCATAAATAAATTAAACATCTGCCTAACAACAGGTATTTCAAAACCTAAGAGGGATTGTTTTATCTCAGCAGGCATTCAAGGAAATGAGCAAAACAGTCCATTTTTATAACCCTCCTCCCATTAAGGTGGATTCCAGTACAATGAAAAAAAAAAGATGTAATATGTTTTATTATATATATTTTTACGAGTTTGCAGTGCTCATAGAGCTTGTATAAAAGCCTTTATCCCACATACAGCACATACACATCAGATAAATAAATACAAAAGAAATACATACACACTCACAAGACATTTTTCCCACTTACCCTTCACATTCATTGGTGCTGATTTTCATCTGAAATAAAATATGAAAATCACCAAATTAACATTTCAAGTTCTTCTTTAAAACAAAGCAGTGGCAAGGTCCGCAACAGGAAGTGAACGTAAACACAGAAAAGATCAATCAGGAAATGAACCATCCTCTGAAATGAATGCATTGCTCAATTATCTGGTGCAGAATTATTCCTCTTCAAGCGAGATGTTCAATGTTCTATTAGTTATACTCAACACATATCACTGGTTTTCCACTCTCTCCTGCGTGTATCTCTGCTGCTGGAGGCTGCAGCGGTAGCTCATGCTTAGTGGGTTGCAAAATTCTGGGAATTTTAAAAGTTGGAACCTTTTATGTTGAGTGGGACTTTTTTGGAGGGAGAGGGGCTCTTTTCATTTAATATTTTGAATGGGACTTTGTTGGGAATACATTTTTGTTAATTTTTGAATAGGTTAGGTCAGGGGGGATGAGCAATATTTAACTCAACATTCATGTTTTTGTTCTTCAATGAAATAATTGATTGTTCAATAAAATATTTAACACTTGATAATGTTCTCCTTACAAATAAATCTGTTTTAATTGTATTATTTTGGATGGATGTCTGCTTATAACAAAACAAATATTTATGCTTGGATATGATACATTTCCATTAAATTACTTTCAATTCCCATTCATTCCCATAAATTCCCATGGAAAGTTTCCAAAATTCCCCAGCTTAACTTCCCATGGAAATCTACCAGACATTTTCCACCCCTTTGTAACCCTACTCATGCATCACTTCTGGTATTTTATTTTCATTACATAGAATGAATATAAGTGTTGACTCAGAGTCATTAATGCATACAAATGTGGAGAGAGACCCAGGGAGAATGAAATCTTGTTTGTGGAAAGCTATTCAAAGCAGGCACCTGTGACTTATTACAAATCCCACTTTAAAAATGCAGCCTTACGCTACGTTATATTGTATCTTTCCCTCTGACACAAAGAAAAACTTCCAACAGACCTTAAAGAACCCAGTGCTACATAGACATAGCAAAACAAAAAGAAGAGATGATGAGAAAAAAAAGGTGCTTCAGAATTGCTTACAAGCGAACATTCCCCCTCAGCCTGTGTGATCCTCCTTTCAGACTAAAACATGAAGAAAAGAAACTGGTAAAGGTACAACATGGCATTCATAAGAACTTCATTTTCACAGATTCTCTTTTTCTTCATTCAGTGTTGCAGTTTTCCATTCAGTTTTCTGCAACCTCACTGTGATTTGACCACTTGCTTTGTGTGCAGACGAACACTCTATTGTCACATGGAGTTAGAGGCAGATGAACAAAAAAAAAAAGTGTATGACACTGAAAAAGCCACGCACACACTCCTTCTGCACAGGCCTCAAAAAGTCTCTTTTTCATTTCCATGTGATCTGCAGGCATTTGTCAAGCTCACAGAAGTTCTGCTTCGTCCTCATCATCCTCCGAGCCTGAGGGTCCCTGGCGAACTTCCTCGTACCACTTGTTGGTCAGAGTCTTCATCTGGATCCGGCCATGCAACAGGTCCTGGAAGACATATAAATAAACATACTGAAATATTCACATAAACAGGCAGAGGACAATAACAAATCTTAGAAAATAGAATCACCCAAGCAAATCATTTTCCTTGAAGCTATGCACTGTTTTTTTTTCTCTGTGAGAGGTTTTGCATCAAACTTTTGTAAATATGTTTTCTTGGCTAAGTTTGACATTTTGTGTGTTTCCAAATGAAACACAATTTGCTAGTACATTCCATGATCACTGATGACTCAGGCAGAAACACATTTAAATCATAATGGAAAGGGCTGCTGCAGAACTGATTTTCAAGACAGTATTTCCCTTCCAGCAGAAGTTTGACAATCAACATTTCACAGGTACATTTTTGAAGACAGCAGACTATGGGAACTATTTACCGGAGCAAGCAACAAACATTTAAGGATACATTTTTTAAATCCCCACAATGAGTCAGTATAGTGTATTTTGTGTTTACTCTACAGAGGGCCTACTCATGTTGTTTTTCATATGGGCCAGACTATAAAAAGTTCAGAGCCAAGAAAACAGACATTTATATTTATGTCCTACCTCATAACCTGATATCTAAATCCATTAAAGCTGGGGTTGGAGTCAGATTTAGATACACTTTTTGTTATACTGGTTAAAATGATCTTTATGTCGCATGTGTGTACAAAAGTATGCATGTAAGTATAGTCCGAAGTGATCAGCAGGAGCAACAGTCAACTAAAATCTGTTGAAGTTTTAGCTTGAAGGTTGTTAGTGGAGTCAATGTTGAGAGTTTTAGGGTGTTTTGTAAGTTGTTACATAATACATAATGTGTTCTTAAAAAAGAGTGGAAAAAAGCCACTATCTACAGCCGGAGTAAACCTGGAAAAATTTATGAAACCAATCAAATCCCGTCCTGCCGTTCTGCCTGACCCCTGTGCGTACATTTCATGTTTGTTTGTGTTTTTAACTTTCACTAGGATAATGTTTTGGTGTTTTCTTACCGCTGAGTGAGACATGAGTTGACATAGTGAAAAACACAAAGGATGTGTTGAGGACCAGTTTTGAATCAGTCACTATCATATGGTTGTGAATCAGCGGCGCTCATGCATGTGAGCGGGGGCCTCGTTTTGGAGGAGCTCCGAGGGGAGGGGGGAAGGGGTTAGACGGAGTCCTGAGGAAATGCTACATTCAAATTCATGCTAGTTTTCTGTGACTACCAACCCTAGCTTTAACAAGACTTTTTTATCTTTAAAGAGGAGTAGGTTTTTGTTTTGTGAAATTAAAAAGATGCCTTTACTAACTTGTGTTTAATTTAGATCTCTGGACTCCCCTTTTAAACAGCCGAGTAATAATACTATGGTCTTCTATTAGTCTAAAAATACACAGCCAAATGAGCTGATGTTAGTTCTGTATGGCTGGATCAACAGCATGAGAATCTCTTAAAGAAATAAGCCATTTTTCAGCACTATCTTTTGAACCTATTTCTACGTTCATAGTATATGAGAAATGATTCAAAGGTTAGATTGAGGCTTGATTCAGCCGACAATTTGCCAGATAAACAGCCCTGCTCTCCAGCATCACTGCATGGGATGACTGCGCAGCACAAGCAAACTCATGTCTGTCTGTGTCAGAGAGAAGAAAGAAAAGCTAAGCCTTTAAAAATCCCCCCTTTCCGCTACAAGCATCACCATGTTGGTATGTACTGTGTGGATGTTGTGAAAAGCCTTCCTGTGTATTGAACTTCAAACACAAGGCCTAAGAGAAAAACAGTCAGACTTGAAAACAATAAAATACATTCAAATGATTGTGAGCCCCCCGTCTGTCTGCCTCTCTGTGTCTGTGTCTGTGTCTGTGTCTCTCTCTCTCTCTCTCTCTCTCTCTCTCTCTCTCTCTCTCTCTCTCTCTCTCTCTCTCTCTCTCTCTCTCTCTCTCTCTCTCTCTCTCTCTCTCTCTCTCTCTCTCTCTCTCTCTCTCTCTCTCTCTCTCTCTCTCTCTCTCTCTCTCTCTCTCTCTCTCTCTCACCTCCTGGGTGAGCCTCCGAGTGAAAAAAAGGGTTAAGGTATTTAGCATCAAGCCACATAAAGCCCTTCAGATCTTGTCTCTGGTAGATGTGAGCCTCGTACTCCTCTTCTGTCAGTTCTGATAGGTGCTCGGACTCGATTGTGTTGCCCTGGGGAGAAAAATAAGACGGAAGAAAGAGAGGGATGAGTTGGATAAATTTCATGAAATGAAAGTACAGGTGCCAACAAATGAAGCAGAGTTAGACGAGATGGAGGAGAGGACGGCGAGGTGAGAGTGGCGGAGAGCAGATCACATGAATAAGGAGCAGAGATGAAGGAAGAAGAGCAAAGGGAGCAGAGAGATTACATCAAAACGAGCATGAGGGCTTTAAGGAAAAATGGAGGGCTGATAGATGTAGTTGCTAGTACTCTGGGGTGTAATACTTAGCTTTGGAAAAGATCAAACATGCGAATACTGTACACACAAGTCATGCAAACACAGCACAGCACAGCAACATCTATGATAGGATGTACCTTAGATGCTTTAGCTGACAGAGTCTATGAATTATTTAACACGATAGTCTGGTTCTCAGTGTTTGGAGATTGCGTTAAAGCCCCCTGCAAGGGTTTATTTGTGCTTGTCAGAGTTTTTCTGTGTCTACATGTGAATCTCTGTGATGAGAGCGGTTTGCTCCCTGCTGATTCAGTGTCCTTCTTTCAAGCCTCAATCAACCCTCTCTCCTGAAGAGAACTCTAGAGAGTCTAGGGCAGATAAGAAGACAACATGACTAGTATCAATGCAGCGAGTAAATAATCTGTGTCTGTGTGTGTTTGGTGGTGCAGGCTGAAGCGAAACTCAAGTGCTGCCTTCCACCATTACCATTTTCTCCGTCTTGCTGAGATTGATGTCTTTCTTGTTCTTTCGCCGCGTCTGGCTTTCCTCGATGTCCATGAGGCGAATTAGCGGCATGGTCCCGCCCCCAAGGAGGAGGATAGTGAAGAGCACAATGATGATGGTGGTGGTGCCGATGAGCTGCCGCTTCTCAATGGGCTCCAGGCCCAGATGGAGGCTTAAGGCATAGGGGATGGCACCACGCAAACCTACGAGACAGAAAGAGAGGAGTGAGTGTTGAGGTGAGAAGGATATAAGGGATCAGGCACTAGGAAAATAAATATAAATCCTTGACGTTTGAACACAGTAAATTGTTTTGATTGATTCATTATTCAGAGCTGCAAATAAGAACTGATTTATCATTCTGTTGAGAGGAATAGTCAGCAAATTTTGAAAGGGGACCTTTTTACTTTCTCAGAATCCAATAATAGGAAATTCAAATTTATGAAAACTAAAGAAAATAAATTAAACACAAAGAAGTGAAGTGGTGATCAAAATAATTATGGATTACTTTTGTTTCATCACAGAATTTTCTATTTATTTATTTTTTAAATCTCCACTTGGTACTTTTTTATTTGCACCCACAGTGATACATAACATTTCAGGGTAATAGCCAACAGGCTGCCATTCCTTAAACACCATCCTAGTCAAAAGGTTCTTTGTGTCTTCTTACCACTAAACCACATGATGAACATCATTTTGGGTGTGATCTTGTGGTCTCTAAAGAAGTTCAGCAGGAAGGACAGAGGGAAGATGTTCACTGCTCGACCGAGAAGAACAAGAACCTACAGAGAGAACAACAACTTTAATTTTTCACAGTTAGGAGAAATAAAAAATATTCATCCAGACATTGTTTTTCAAAGCACAAGCACTCACTATGCACCAGATGACGAAGGATATTTCAAAGTTGTGAGGGAAGCTGAAGATGGAGAGACCGAGGAAGGCGAACACGCACGTTTCTGGAGAAGAAAGTTTGAAAAGCAGCAGTGAGAACTTCTTGTGAAACGTAAAGAAAGCTGGAATTTGACGGGACATTCACTCACCACACATGAAGGCCACTGTGCGCAGCGTCTGCTGCATGAGGATCTGAGTGACAGGAGACAAGTTGTGATGGGTGTAGTGTGACATCACAATTCCAGCAAACAGGATGGACATTATCCCTGGAGGTGGAAACAAAACATGGCATCAGAGAAAGTCTTAGAACATAAAAAAATATCACATCATTGCATCATTTGGCATGCTGGAGTGTGTGTGCGCCTGTGTGTCTGTGCGCTTACCAGACAGTTTGATGCCTTCTGCCAGGCCGTAGGGAAGGTACGCAAAGATGATCATCATACCAAACTCCAGTGAAGGAGTCTTCCTCAGATCAAAGTGTTTCAGAAACTAATCAGTGAGTTAGGGAATTCAAAAACGCTCAAAACACACACAAGTTTAACATTTCTTTCACACACATTATGAGTCAGGATACGATAGCTGAGATGAGTCCGGTTAGAGTCCCCAGGGCGGCCGAACCGAAAAACATTTTGAGGAAATAACCCAATGCCTGTATAAAAGTCTCCCAGCCCGTTACCATGGAGTTGTCTGAACGGGAAAAGAACCCCTCAGCTGTGCTGGAGGACGAGAAAGAAAATGAAGTATAAATTTAGTGTCATGTGTTTTTGTTGTAATACCTTGATCTGACTCTAGAGGGCAGAAACACTCCACTACTGAATCCAACAGAGTATGAGAGTATATGAACATGTGGATAGGAGCAAGAGGAACGTTTGTTACCCAGGCATTATCATTTTGTATGCTTAACAGAGGTTGTTATCAAAGACTCAAAAGTAATACAATTTAAAGGCCTGTGTTGTGATGTTCTGCCATATACACAAAGTCATGTAACACAATGGTAGTTATTTTGTAATATTAAATGTACATTTTATTTTATTTTAAAAACTAGTGTGCCTTTAAAACATATCGGGGAAAAAAATATATACACTGTAGTTCTTCTTCAACTGTTTCTAAAAGTGAAAATTTTTTTGGACTTTGTTCTAATTGGTTGGAAGGGTTTTCAGTTTGTATGTTGATTTGAGTTTGTAAATCTGCTTCACAATAACAGTCACCTTCACAAACAAGGCCCACAGCTGTATCGCTAACTCTGGCTCAGCAGTTGTGTTGTAAATTGTAAAAGGATGGTTTTTTTTATAGTGCTTTCTTTAGTTTTCTGACCACTCAAAGCACTTTCACATTACATGATGGCACTTTCACACCACATTCATACATTGATGGCAGAGGCTGCTATGTAGAGCCCGTTATTATTAACCAATCCCATTCACACACTGTTAGCACAGCAGCAGGCGCAGTGTGGGGTTAAGTGTCTTGCCCGAGGACACTTGAGCATGCCGTCAGCGGGACCTGGGATTGAATTGAACCCCTGACCTTTCGATTGAGACAACCTTACCACTATGACACAGCCACTCCATAATTGTTTGCATGGTCCCTTTCAAATAAACTAATAAAATAGGACTGATTGCATGACATTATTCAGAATCTTGATTTCAAAACTTAAAGCCAGGGTTGGTAGTCATAGAAAACTAGCATGAATTTGAATGTAGCATTTCCTCAGGACTCCATCTAACCCCAAAACCGGTCCTCAGCACATCCTTTGTGTTTTGCACTATGTCAACTTGTGTCTCACTCAGCGGTAAGAAAACACCAAAACATTATCATAGTGAAAGCTAAAAAAAACAAACAAACATGAAATGTAAGCGCAGGAGACGGGCAGAACGGCAGGACGGGATTTGATTGGTTTCATAATTTGGCTCCTGATGGCAGGGATTGGTTGGTGTTTTCCAAGGTTTACTCTGGCTGTAGATAGCGGCTTTTTCCGCTCTTTTTTAAGAACACATTATGTATTGATTGCCATCGGGACATAAAGATAATTTTAACCAGTATAACAAAAAGTGTATCTAAATCTGACTACCAACCCCAGCCTTAAAGAAGAGATGTTATGTCCTGAGAGTGACAAAACATCCGGCAATTCTGTACAGCAGCTAACACTAACACTAACACTATTCCTAATCCTCATCCTTACCCTGACCCTAACCCCTAAATCTAACCCTAACCCTAAGCCCAACACTTACCCTAACCCTAACACTATTCCTAATCCTAATCCTTACCCTAACCCTATTCCTAATCCTTACCCTAACACTAACCCCAACATTTACCCTAACACTAACACTATTCCTAATCCTCATCCTTACCCTAACCCTAACTCCTAACACTAACCCTAACCCTAACCCCAACCCTTACCCTAACCCTAACACTATTCCTAATCCTCATCCTTACCCTGACCCTAACCCTTAACACTAACCCTAACCCCAACCCTTACCCTAACCCTAACACTAACCCCAACATTTACCCTAACCCTAACACTATTCCTAATCCTAATCCTTACCCTGACCCTAACCCCTAAAACTCACCTCTAACGCTAACACTAACCTTACAAACTGAAAGCCAAGCCTGTGAGGTGCTAACTACTAGCTAACTGCCAAGGGATGTTCAGCCTATCTATTATTCATGCACTCATTTACTCTTTAGGGCCCTGCAGACACTTGAGATCACTTTGCACATTTAGCTGGTCGTGAATAGAAGAGATAAAGCACAAATAAAGTGAGTACAGATACAGCAGATAGGATGACAGCAGTGCTTACAAACAAGTAATCTTGCCAACTGTCTGTTTCCGTCTAACTTGTCTGTCAAGATTTTGCTGGTGTGCTGGCATGTGTGGCCAACAGTCAGTGCACATAGCACAGCCTTTGTAAACAATCCTGAGAAAGTAATGGTTTGAAGAGAGTGTTCCAGATGACTACAGCCAGGTTTCTGTCACTTGATACAATAAAACTTTTCTCTGCTCTTCACTGGAAATCTGAGTTTCTGGTGTGACAAAATCAGATAGAAAACATTCCATCAACAAGCCTTGTCTGGGAATGTTGTGATTGCCATTCATTTTAATTGAATCACTAGTTTAAGTCTCTAAGACTTTAAGAGTTCATATTTATCAGATTTAAACATAAATGTACGATCATCCCTTTATTTTTAAAACCATGGCTTTGTTTTATAGTGCATGTCTACAAGCCAAAAATTGGGTCACTTGTTTTAGTGCTCCACTGGATTCCTGTCACAGAATTAAAACACAAAAAGGTTGGCTGAGTATTTTTAGTGCAGCAGCAGCAGCAGCTGGTTGATAAATGAAGTTTAAATGTGTTTAAAATACTGACACATTTGACCTAGTGACATTATCAAAGTATGTGAGAGCTGTTTTTGCAACAAAGCAATTCTTAGAGACTTTGTAAGGGAGGTTTTGGATTACATAGAGGTAAAATTATCTGTATATACAATAGGACAGTATACTACAGGGGAGTATATAGATACCCTACAGTCGTTCCTTGCCTGTTACGTCGCTAAACAGAGGGGAATGTGGCTGTGGCTTTTAGAGTCTCTTTGCATGCAACATTTTAACAGTTGCAGACTTTTCTTTGACCTCTGCAACATTTCACCTCATTTAGGTCAGCCAACATGCTTTTCACATACCATTTACAACCTACAAGGGACTATGTCGAGACTCTTACTTGGTCAGTACAATAGAGACAGCATCATTGAGGATGCTCTCTCCAAACACCAGCATGTTGAGCACCGGGTCCACATTCAGGGCGTTAAAGATGGCGATGGTTGCCACGGGGTCCACAGCTGAGATAAGTGAGCCGAAGGCAAAGCTACAACAAGGGAGCGAATGAGAGCAGAGAGAAAAACAGTCATGATAATTATAAGATACTTCAGCAGGCGTGAATATACTTTAAGGAATTAAGAAACAAACACATGAGGGAAACAATAATAAATAACCACAAACATGTAATTTCAGAGAAGGTCAGAGGGATGCAGACAGGAAGTGCGTGTGCTCACTAATGCAACACAATCCTGTAAATTGCTGTTGTGTATTGCTAGTTGTTCAAGTTTGGGTGAGTCATCTAGAGGTCCCTAAGTGCAGTCTGTGTCAATGAGGCCACACCTGCAACAATACAACTGTAAACAATTCTTGTAAAGTAGTATATCCTCATAAAAATCGTTAATGCATTATGTTATGTGTCTTGTGAAATAAATAATCTCAGCTGACACTAAATATTAAAAGCTTTCTAGGGTTATTCACGTGTTGTTAATAATTCAAAAGGTTGAAATGTTTGAATTAATGGGAAGACATAAGACAAAATATACAAGACTTGTTGACTAAAGATATCTGGAAAAGAAAAAAAAATAGAAACATTTTTGGACTTTCCCCACCAAATTCTAATTAATTGTTTTCTCGACTCGTGTTGTTAATTCCCCTGATTTTCACTCAAATCTGTCTGGCTGTTTCTGAGATATTCTACTTGCAAACACTAAAACACAAAGAAGAAAAGAATATCTGCAAAAAGTCTCCACTTTAGTCCACAGACTAACACTGGCTGTGATTGTGTGTTGTTGCATGCTGTATCCTGGTTATGACAGTTTTTTTTGAGTATCCTGATTATGCTTTGCAAATGTAAACACCATATCCTTTTGTAAGAGATTTGTACAAGCCCTTATTCCTGGGTTTGACAAGCTGAAAATGCTACTTGTGTGATATGTCAACATCATATCCAGGTTTCTGAATGTACAGGGTGGGACTAGAACATGGTGACTTAGAACACAAGGAACCTCTTGCTATTCACTGACTTCATACTGTCTGTAAACTTTCTGCACAGAGAAAAATTAAACCAGGTCACGGCTTAAAAGCTTGATGTGAACTGGTATGTAAACATGGCCTGAGTATGAATACTTGCGAGCTGAAGCTTCTCTAAAAAAACACCTGGGTGTGGAGTGTTGATCTGATTATTCAGCAGTGGACTCGAGCAGCTGGTTTAATTCCTGTCTCAAGCTCATAAACTGTTAAAGGCCCTGGGAACCCAAATCAACAAAAACGTTCTAGGATATTTCAGACCTTATGTAAATACTAAAAACTATGTAAAAATATTATAACTGAACTTTGATCACTTTCAAATATGTTCAAGTTTTTAACCCATTTTCACACTGTGTTTTAAGGGGGCAGGTTTAACCAGATTTTTATTACGTAATAAATATCTAACCAATCAGAAATGAAACACTGAGTCAAGTGCACACATGTTCAACACTACTCTGCTCCTGCATAGACCGTCTCCTGACATCTCAGTCAGATCCTCTAAGTGTAGCCTTAGCTGTTAGCTTGTTTGCTAATCACGTACTGCCTGTAATCTGTCTGTATAGCTGTCTCTCTGCTCTTTGCACCACTGTGCTCGGCTGCTCTGGGCATCCCATGGTCCTAGTGCCCCGGAGACTACGCAGTGATAAAACTAATAAATGATATAAGTCCTGATTCTGAAGTATTTTGTAACTCAGCATTCAGAGACCATTTAAAATGAATAATTTTCAGATTCTGGAGCTTTCATGTGTTAGATTCAGAGTCAGATGGCTCAAACATGCAGGCTGTGAACTCTCTCTTGACCTGTCAATGAAAGAGTTAGCGGCCACGCCAACACAGTCCTGAAAAATGCCCTGACCTGTAAAATAAGCTGTTTTTGAACAGAGTTTTTTCATAGTTATAGGTGTTTATGTTCGCTCAGATTTTTATTGAAGCTTGATTAAACATTTCATGTTGATATTCTATGTGAATTTTAAATATTCTATTTACGTTTCCAGGGCCTTTAAACTTGGAAGCTTCTCATGGCTTGAGTATTATAAACTTTCGGGTCTAATGAAGCGTCAGTGTGAAATGCCAATTTAAATAGTTGTGTCAGATTTCCTTGAAGTCATTTTGGACAAGAATTCAATTTTTATGTGAAAAGCCTACAGGCACAAAAGTCTGTGGTGGTTTAGAGAAATCCCCTGTTACTCTGATACAGGAAGGAAACATGACCTAGTCCAAAAAATGCTAGACTGGGCTTATATACTAATACCTACCTATCAGTCATGGACATCTTGTAGATCACGTCTGCCTGAGGAAACGCGTCAGAAAACAGACACATAGTGTTAGAAGTGCAGGAGTGAAGCTGCTGGAGAGATTCTGAACAGAGATAATAAACGCTGCCTTCAAACACAGAACTACCCTCTGTATTAACAAGCTCTTCTCAGAAAGTCAAAGAGGGACACTCTTATAGATATATTTCATTAAGACGTGTAATAAAGTTCACACTTTTTCTTTCTTCTGGACAGGCTCTCAATGCCAGAGCCGTTGACAGATTCTACTACAGTCCTCACCTGCCCTAGGAAATAGATCCCTCCTCCAACTATGAAGGCAGAGAAAGCAGTGCCAATCACAGCAAAGAGAGTAATGGAGCCAATGTTCTGGAAGAAGTTCCCCTGCACATACATGAACAGAAGGCTTGAGTATTCACAGGTTCAGTAGCATGACATTTGCAGTTACATAGTCTTACACAACATGTAGTTAGCATTGGAAGGAAAGTAGAGTACAGAGGGTACATATGCACAGTGTCAACCTCTATAATCTAAACACTAGTTAGGTGCATGTAGACAATAGTGCTTATAAATGATGCAACTGGAAGGAAACAACAAAAAGCAGTGATACAGCTGACAGTGCAGGGCTGCTGATGCCATAATGCCTTCATGTCATAGTCAGCCTGAGGCATAAGCAAATATGGAGCCCTGAAAACCTTAACACTATTATTCTTCATCTCTTTGATGACTGAAATTGCTGCTTAGAATACAATAGATATTTCTATATAATGTTAATCGTGTGCAAATACTTATGCAGGTCAGCATTGTTAATTCTTTGCAGTGTAGAGCCTTATCTTTCAGTTGTGTAAATTCAGTTCATGCACGCTGCGTGTCGTACCTTATGCAAAGAGTATCCAGATTCAAAGATGATGGGCGGCAGCAGCAAAAGGAAGAACATATTTGGTCTGAACATTTCCTCCTCCTTTAAAACAAAGACAGATAATAAGTTTCCTTCAATCCATTAAAAAATAAAGAGTGTGATCAGGTTACAGAAGAGTGGTTTTTCCCTTGGTTCAGAGTTTCACACTTGGTAATACATGAAACTAAAATCCCCAATGCTTACCAGTGAAGTTATTAACAGAGCCGTTATATGTATGTGTCACTGACTAATGAAACATGTGCTTGTGGTAATTACGCAATCCTTAACAAATATACTCTGCTGTTCAGCTGACAGTCACCTACGTGGTTATCAACTGACTTCTTACTGAGTCATGGAGGAGGGGAAAGGGTGACAAGAGAAGGCACGTTTCAGCTGTTAACAACCCTTCCTCTGACAAAGTACATGGGGATGCTGACTTCTGGATGCCAAACACACACAGACATATCAGGAATGCCTGCCTGCCAGCCATTCCCTGCACACCACAACTGATAAGCTCTCAATCTTTCATACATACTGCTAAAGGGACATGTGAATACCTTGATATTTTAAGTCAATATTACACAAAAAATACACACACAAATGCATACACACAGTATCCCAGTGACCTGAGCTCTCTGATTATTTCAGCGATATAATGAAATCATTGTTGCTTCTTGGCTAAATGGGCCAGCCTCCCAGATCAGGCGTAGGCATCATGTGCCCGTGCATTACGCTCTGGCTGCCAATGTGTCTGTGCATGATGCACCATGTGTTGTTGTATATGCCTGTGTACATGAGTGTGTGTGTCTGTGGGTGTGCGGGGGTGTTCTATGCATAATCTATGGTTGTAAAATAGAAGGAAGTACCAGGATGCATTTGTGAATTTTCAGAGGGAAGATCTATTTCTTGTCTGTGGTTGACAGTGCTGTCAGAAAGATGGAGGAGGGCAGGCCTATTATAACTCCATCTGGCCAACAATCTCTGTCATTGTCCTATGGAGAGCCCTTTTGAAAGCTGGTAGAGTCCATCTCTCAATCCAAACAACCCCACAAGCAGAAAGACATAAAATGAATGAGTGCTGCCTGTCAAATGAGAGCTGCTTTGCATATTATGGTGAACAGGACATGAACAGATGTAATCAACTATCATCTACCATGCTGTAGCACTTAAGTCTAGGACACAAACTCAGGTACTGATTTTTGCGACCTGTAACTCGACTTAACTCAAGCACCGGTGACTTGGGCTGTTTTCGAAACCTCATACTATACTAATTAGTTGTTTTCTCGGCTCATGTTGTTAATTCCCCTGATTTTCACTCAAATCTGTCTGGCTGTTTCTGAGATATTGTACTTGCAAACACAAAAACACAAATTAGAAAAGAATATCTGCAAAAAGTCTCGACTTTATTTCACACACTAACGATGACTGTGATTGTGTGTTCATGCATGCCAATGTAGTATGCATTGTGTGAAAAAGAGCAAAATCTGCAGTATTCCAAAACTACCTGGATGCCATACTGATCCGGGAAACAGCGCTCGTTCCGCTTTTGCTTTTCTTGACGGGTGGAACTCAGTGTTTAGATGCTGTGAAAATAATTTAATTCCATATAAACTACCTCTTAACTTTATAAATCATTAGTGAATGCTAAAGAAGCAGTTTCTCCATCAGCTCAGCCATTGTTTACTTTCCCTTGCCGAAACCGGAAATCAAGTGACGTCTGGCTCAGCATTCTGCAAAACAGATCCAACAGAACAACCATACTACTAAATTCAAACGCAGTATGTATTACTACTACATTCATAAGTAGTATGTAGCAGGCCGTTTCGAAAACAGCCTTGGGCTGCGTACTGCATTTGAATTAAGTATGTATAAAGACTGTTCTGTTCGATCTGGTCTGCAGCATGCTGGGCGAGACGTCACTGGATTTCCGGTGACAGAAAGCAGAAGTAAACAACGGCCAAGCTGATACAGAAACTGCTTCTTTAGCATTCACTAATGATTTATAAAGTTAAGAGGTAGTTTATATGGAATTAAATTATTTTCACAGCATCTAAAAGCGGAGTGCCACCGTCAAAAAAGAATAAAAAGAAGAAGCCTAACGTCAGCGCTGTGCATTGTGGAAAACAGTACGCGAGGGAGACTGGTCCGATCAAGCGGCAACCTCTGGTCTAAAAATATGAGTCCAATGCGGAAGTGTTAAAAGCTGCAGTTCATCGAGGATCCGCTTGAGGCTGGCTCCGGAAGTACCGGAAACCACATACACATGAATGGGAAAAAGACGATCTTTACAGCAGAAATAAACATGTTTACAGCCTGGTACAAAAGACAACTGTAGTCTGAATAGCTCATTTCTCGATGTGCTCTCACTGTGAGGGGGGGTGATTTTTTTTCTAACGCGGCAATTTCAAGGAATATTGAGATTACTAGTCTTCCAATGAGAGGCACAGATGCTTGTGGGAACACTGCAGCTGTTGGCTAGGAGGCTCAAACTCCACCTCTTTACGTCACACTGGCTCGACAGAAGCAATATGGCTGCCGCTGCCAATTGGCTACAAAACAGCGCTTCAGAAACAGATGGGTGACATCACGGATACTACATCCATATTTTTTACAGTCTATTGGTCCGATGCATGCTGAGAAATTTTCCTGAATCTGTCTGACATCCGGATAGTTTTAGCATACTGAAGATTTTGCTCTTTCTCACATACTACTTACTACAAACAGAATTTTGGCCAAATCAGTACATACTGCTACAGTAGGCAGTTTCGAAAACAGCCTTGGACTTGGACTAACGCTAATGCTAGCAGCCTTAACCTTTTGCTACTAAAGTGATTTAACCACTGATTAACGTTGGGTGGGCTCCAGGTATTTTTGACTATTTTAGACGTACGCAGTGATTCCTCCAGAGCAGCAGTATCAATTACCAGAGCCATGGTGAGCACTTACGCACAACCACACACAGTGCTGTAACTTGATTAACAATTTAAATCTCCAGACACAACAGGATCAGACAGGAATCTATTGTAAATAAATGAATGTGCTTCCTACACTTCCAAAAGGTCACATAGAGTCAGTCGAGGTTCATGCTGGGAACAGTTTGGGTCCTCCTTATATCAAATAAGAGTATTGAAAATTACTCCAGTAATGGGTACTCCACTTGACTTGTGGTCTTCTTCTGTGACTTGGACCCGGCTTAGAGTTGAACACAAAAGACTCCACACCCTTTTGGCAGTGCTACAATTTGAATACACTGTTTGGCTGGTGAAATTAAACTGTGACAGAAATAACAGTGCTGCTAATATATCCAAAAACAATCAATCAAATATGTGAAGATGGCACAACAAATGGCTGTTACTGCACTCTATTTAGTTTGATTTTATTTGTAGAACAGAGCGTTTCCACTAGAGATGAGCTAATGGACATGAGGGAATTTGCCCCATTGGCTGGACAGCAGAAGTACTATCACAAACTCTGTTTCCATTTTTCAATCTGTTTACTGTGCACCAAAACAGCAGTGCATGTGTAAACCCTCTTGGCAACAAAAACTGTGTTAGAATCCAAGTCTGGTTTTTATGAATTTACTCGACACTGTTCAGCTTTACACAAATGTGAACACAGAAATAATATATCTTGATGCATAATTTATTTCTCTGCTTCTCACTGATCATTCAGGTCTAAGACCCAAAGGAATATAAAGCCATTGGCAAATCAAGTGAGACAATATTACTGCACACTGTCTGATTAGGAATACACATCAGCTGTTGAGATGGTAACAGTGGCTCCAACAAAAAAAAAAAAATGCCAACAGCAACTGTACACTATTCAGGACAGCAGCCTGTGAAATTAGGTCAGACATAGAGACATGCCTATACAGCCTATACAGGAATAACACTACACTATAACTCTGCTCGAATAAAAGGCTATTCTCACACTCACTTTGTCTTATTATGCATTCAAATTTCAGGAAAAGTAGGACAACAAGGCATGCTCCCAGGTTTCCACTCGTTTCCTTGACATTTGCCCTGACAGGACGCCTTCCTTTCAGGCAGGTGAAAGGTCAGGAATGAATATTAACACCTAAGTCAGAGGAAGGTATGCTATAAATGCAGCACAGTCTGGCATCTACAGCTGTACTTCAGTATGCAGTCATGTACGCACACATTTCACTACCACATGTACGGATTTCTACTAGACTGAACACGCTTACACTGACTTTGCATTCTTACTACTACACAGCTTTGAATAAGCAGATGTCAGCAAGCTAATACTTGCTATTAGACATTTAACTTTCTAGAGAGTGCATTAACATGTGCAAGGGTTTTATTATTATAAATGCAATAATATTCAGTATGTGCATATGTAGATGTATTTGTGCATAATGCATATGCTCCCATTCCTCCATTTTTGTGCAAGTGTAACACTGAACTGTGCGTCAAGTATACAAGGTGTCATGTGAACATTAATTTGAAATTCCATTTTTTAATAAAAATGAAAATTGTTAAACTATAGGACCAGTAGAACTGCAGATAAAGATTGCACTTATAAAATACAATTATACTCTAAACAATATAAAAATATTTTGTTTAATATTCTGGTTAACTATTTGGTTAAAAAGTGCATGTAAAAGTCCTAAAGCGAGGTAAATGGGTTTTTAAGTCACAAGAGTGCAAATGACACAAATCATTAATCAATGGACCTAATTCTTGGTAATTCAATAACTGTTGATTGACTAATTGATTAAGCAGAAGAGCTTCGTTCAGAACGCTGCAGGTGACCTGAAAACATTTGAATGAGGTGTCCTGGGAAAGGGTAATGAGACATCAGAAACACTGACATTGACAGACAGAAGAGAAAACATGTTGCAAGGCAGGGGTTCCCAAACTTTTCAGCCTGCGACCCCCAAAATATAGGTGCCAAAGACTTCCGACTCCCACTGTCCCTCAAAGTGATTTAACGTGGCTTTATTTAGCTGGTCTGCAGAAAATTACCCTACCTATGTGGCTGTATTTCCTGTGCTGTTATGCATTAACCTACTGCTACTGATGCTTTTGATAATTCACTGTTCACTAACCCTAAATTTAGGAGTCATCTGGCAAAAAAAGAAAGGCAGAAAACTCATTACAAAATGTAATTTCAAGGTTTTATTTCAAGTTTAGCTACTATTTTGGTCAATATTTTTTACTATAATGGGTAAAATGTACTAATTTTGGATAACTTCCCAAAAACATTCTGGAAGACATCTCACAACCCCTCATTTGTGTCTCGCGACCCCCCAGGGGGTCCTGACCCACACTTTGGGAACCCCTGTTGTAAGGGACTGAATGATGAAACAGATCAAACCACAGAGCACAGGATGAGCACACCCTAGGGAAGTGGTGAGACAGAGTTTGTACTAAATGAGAAAAGATGAATGCCGAAGATGAAGGGGGTACAGTTAAGAGTGTCGAGACATTAAAAAATATATATGAAGGGAACGATGGAGAAACCTTCGTTTGGAGTACGGGCTTCCCAGGGGCCTAGGTTTGACACACGGTGACATCACCACATGAGAAAAAGGCCCCTGAAACCACAATTAAAACGGCTCTGGCTGTGTCACTCTCTCTCTTTCTGCGGCGTGGGAGAGATCTATTAAAAGTATGTGCTGCCCTTTGGGGCTTAAAACACACAACTGCAGCCACCGAGGAAAAACGATGAGCCCAGAAACAGGCGCAGGCTTGAATACTAACACAGAGAGAAAAGTAAGTCACTACCTAGAGTACACTGGAGATGCAAATATTTTCACCTATGACTCTCTCTCTGTGCTCGTGCTCGGCCTGTGAGACAAATTGCTTCTTGTGTGTTACTTTCTACCAGCATGCTATTTCCTCTTCAATCTGTGTCAGAGCACAGGGGAGAGATGGGCAGATGAGAGACAGGGAAGCAGTGAACAGTACCAGAGAGCACACAAGGGAAAAGCTTCTCTTCATATGCTGGAGTTTAAGTAGCAGACTAGAAGAAGACAAGTTGGTGGAAAAAAGAAAAGAATGTAGAAGGCTTGTGAAAGGGTGAGGGCAAAGCCAGTGATGACAGGATGCTGCCGCCTTGGGGGGTGGTTTGGACCCTCTCTGAGGATTGTGGGGTTTTCCTGGAGGCAGGATATATTAGCACAGAGGCCCAGCTTTAGATGCATACTTGTTTGAGCCCTTAAGATAGGTACTTGCGTGAGAATGTAGCCAGTTTGAACTTGCAAAAGGAGCTTGAATAAAAAAGGAGAAGGAAGCACTGATTGTAAAATATTAACAGTTTCTAAAAAGATCCAGTTAAAAAGGTGACTTTGATGAAACCACAGTTTTGTAACCAGCCGGGTTACTCACTGAACAGGTTACATGTTGTGTGCCTCTTTCATAGGGGCTCTTTCAAAAACAAATAGGTCAGACATAAAAGATTTCCATCACGGCCTGGTCTTTAGAAGTCTTCAATAGCCATTAAACAATGTAGCATTTCCATGCCCCTGCAAAAAAGCTGAGAGAGTAACTATATTACACTCTCGTCAAAGTGTATGGTGCTAACAGGCCATGAAGCCTGCGCCTACTATTCAGTATAAGCACAGGTGAGCAGGTCTGCCTGCTGGGAGCTAAAACACAACAACAAAGATAGCAGTCTGGAGATTCACAGGACAGGGGTAAAACGGGGGAATGGGGCTCTGAGGGCTCTGGTTACTAGTATTGATGATTCAGCAACACCCAAGGGGCCCCAGGCCAAAAAACAAAGGGCCCCAGTGTGCAAGAAACATTGACACAACCTGTCCTCTTTTTCCCCTCCCTACCCCCTCACTCTGCATCTCTCTCTGTCTCTCTATCCCTGCTCCTGTTCACTGGTTCTCCCACTCACTGGCAGAGAACAAGGAATGTTAATTAAAGGCTTTGAGAGGCAGGAGAAAGACGGAGGGCTCATAGGGACAGAGGGAACAGATAACAGGCACAGAATGGTTTGTGTCACCATGGATAGGTAACATAGTGGAGATACAAAGATTAGATTTGTGACAAACAAAAAAGGTGGCCAGGAAATGAATGACTGAGTAAAAGGAAAGGCATAGGAGGAGAGATGAAAACTACAGCATGGGGGCGACAGATGTTTATTGGGTTTTGGTGGGTGGGAATGTGGAGTGGGTTCTCCAGAATTTGCTGTGGGATAAAAGGAAAAGTGGTTTTATACTGCAAACTACTGTAGATTCATGCCAATTTCAATAAACAAACACTCCAATAAGCCTACTCCTAATGTAGCTCTTTTGTTTACAGATTGCAGCAACATTTCCTGACAAATCAAGGGGTCATGGTGAGGACGCTGGAATAAGTACACAGAACAAAACTGTGCGTCAACATTCAAAAACCTTGATTGCTTTGGTGTGTTTCGTCTGTGTATGTGCATGTACCATGAGGGAGAGTTGTCTCAAGCTTAATATGCACACATGATTCTGTGGAATAAGGTGTAAACATAAAGTACAACTCTACCTTCCAGTTGGCCAGCTCCTGAAATTCAATGATCTTAATGAAGCCTCCCATTAGAATTCCTAGAAAGAACAAGGAGACAGAGAAACAATACCACTGTTTAAATATTTTACTACTTCACAGGAAAATTCCACTGCAACCACAATTCAGATGGAGCGCAAACCTCAGGCAGAGAGCTATTTTAGTGGTTAAAACAAACAGAAGTCTGGCTAATGTCCACCAGGGATAAATTAGACATGAAGAGAGAAGGAGGGCTATTGTCTTAGTTTTTGTCTTTGAGAAAGTCCCCTTGGGCCCCCAGCTCTCTTGTTTCACAGCCCTGTAGAACATTAATTAAAAGGGCGAGGAAGACACAAAGACGTGTAAAGGGCAAAGAAAAGAAAGAGAGCGATAAGATGTGAAAACAAATTAAGTACAAGCATCAAAGCTTTGTGGAAGATCAAGATATATGGGCAGATGGGATGGGAAAGTGCAAAGGAAGACACAGAAAAGTAGTTTGGAGTGAGAAGAAGTGATGAGGAAGGAAAAGCAGTCCTTCCTGATTTGTAAGCAAAGTGTTATCTCTCTTCAGCAGAGCCCCCAGCTCCTGACAACTCTGAGATGAGCTCCATCTCACTAGAAACATGCAAGGCGTGTAAGAGGAAAAGGTTTTCAGGGTCAAGACAGGTATTTGTCACTGGGTATGAAGGGAGTGTAACTGCACAAACGTGTAAAGTCAGAGACAATGGATGGGCTTAGAGGAAGTGGACTGGACATAAAGTGAACTTAAACAAGAGGGAAACAAAATCTCTGGAGAAGAAAAACATTTTAAAGCAAGTCTCTTCATCATTTCTTTGCTGGACTCAAAACGATGAGCAATAGTGGAAGGAATTAACAATCACATATGATGTGTTTAAGAGAGAAAATAAAGAAAGCCAGGTCGCAGTAAGAGAGTTAAATCTTTTAAAAAAGCCATCAAATCCATTATTCATACGGTCTCTAATAAAAAGAAAGAAGTACTCTTCCTAGAGAGAATTTAAATATAGAAACATTGTGCCGTTACTTTTCTTGACCCAGCCTGAGCAGAGCTACACATTACATAAGAAGTACTCACCGAGGGACACGACAGCTACACTCTCTGGAAGAAAATGTAGCTTGAACTTGATAAGCAGGTGCACCAATATGATGCAGATACCTGGGGTTGGGAGCAAAGAACAGTGAGTGAATATTCAGGACAAATCCATCCATGTCCCTACCATCATGTCACATCAACCTGACCCTCCATCATAATGTGTTAACATCTTCTTTTTTGGCCTCCACATTACCTACTGTGTGGACTGGACAGGGATGTCTAGAAAACCATGTCATCTAGCTCCATTTAAAGTTCTCTCCTTGCCATTCTTCATGGTTACCTAAAGTCACATAATTTTGGTCTTACTATTAAGATAATTTTATGCAAATTAGTTAAATTGCACTTTCTTGACATAAATGACTACAAAGCAGTTGCTTGACATTTAAAATCAAAGTTGTGACTGTACATAAAAGATAATTGCCCCCAATTAAAACATAAAATTAGCTTGTTATAGTACCACAGGGCTTTAACTGTGTATGTCAATGTGTTAAATCAGTGTGTATGCACATTAGCTAATTATGATGAGGAACCCCAAGGCCTCCATGAAGTAAAGTAAACAGCAGTTTATACATACAGTAATAATGCAGTGCTAAAGATGAGATAAACATAACACATAGCATATGCCAGCAGAGGTTTGTTCATCAGAGTTGTACTGTTTTCTCATGAGAGAGAATACATTAAGGAGGGGAAGTGGTAAGTCACCCCAAATATAGTTCACAGGAAGCCTTTTTATGAGAAGTGGTTGCTTTTTAGTGTGAACTCCGTGGTGGTTTCTCATTTATAGACCTATACAATGTAAAGCAAGCTTCTGAGTGCGAGAATGCAAAATTGACCAGCAGTGTCTTAATAATCTACTCAAGGCTAGCTGCAAAAGCCAGGAAAACCCATTAGGTCCAATATTATAATGCCCAACTTTACAGCATAATTAAACATGTTTACAGCCTGGTTAAACAAAGAGTTTGGGGTAAATAGCTAATTTATTTATATGCACAACTGGGGGGGATGCATTTTTTTGTACAGTGCATTCATTAAGATAATATAAAAAACTTAAAGTTAAACATAAATACGTGCAATTTGGGGCAAGGCTGAGTTGAAAGGCAGGTGAGCGCATAGTAGCTCTTTACCTCTTTGTCTGTTTCTAGGTTGATCGACAGTTAAGTTGAGTCAGTAATTCCAAAATGGTTGCCCCACCATTGAGATTTAAAATGACTCTTCAGAGACCAATGGGTGATGGGAGATTATCATAGACTGTATAAATAATGGATGTAGTATCCGTGACGTCACCCATCTGTTCCTGAGCGCTGTTTTGAAGCTAATCATGGGCAGCAGCCATATTGGAAATGTTGAACTCAACAAGTCAAAGTGTGACGTAAAGAGGCAGAGTCTGAGCCTCCTAGCCAACAGCTATGTGTTCCGTCCGGGAGACAAGTCAGTCATGTCCTTATTTGGGCAAAAACTTGAAATCTTAATATCTTCTGAACCGTCGTGTTAGAAAGAAATTCACCCCCCGTACAGTGTGTGCTGATAGAGAAATTAGCTACGTAGAGCCAAGACGTTTTTGAACCAGGCCGTAAACATGTTCATTAATGCTGCAAAGGTCGTGTTTTTTGAATGGGTGTGTATGTTGTTTCCGGTGTTTCTGCAGCCAGCCTCAAGCAGATTCTCAATGAGTTTATAACACTTCCCCATGGCCTTTACATTTTGAGACCGGAGGTTGCCGCTTGGAGATTATCCATGTTTTATACAGTCTATTATTTCACCCTACATGTTAAGCTTTCAGCAAGTTAAATTTTTGTAGCTTTCCAGTATTCAGTTAATGAGAGGTAACTATTTTTCTGTCTACTACGTGAATACGTCTAATTGTCAGCCTTATGCATGACTGAAAGAATGTCTTTGTTCTAAACTTTTACAGTGGTAAGCCTTAACCTGAAGTGACCCAAAGCTCATAAAAGGCATTTTTTCTAAAGAAGACTTACACTATATCCAGTCCTTTACCCACTTCTTACATTGTGGTGTGTCCTCTTTCACTTCTTGCCCTGTATACTAAGAGCGAACCTAGACTAGATTCCTCAAAAAACACTAGCGTGCCTGAGTAGTTTATGCTGACAGTAATGGACTGCAAAAGAAAATCAGACAGAAAAGACTGAGTCAGACGATTTTCTGCAATGCGGCAACAAAGAGAAGCTACTCACCAATAACCAGCAGGCTGAAGAATATGGTCAACCCACTGGACTGCTCTTCTTCTTGGGCCTTGACGCCTGTCTGCACAGGCAGAATGGGCTTGACAGTTGGGGGTACCAGAGTCGTCGGCTTGCCAGCAGGTGTTGTAGTGTGGAGGGTTTCATTGCTGTTGTTATCAGTGTCATTGGACTTGCTGCAGAGACGCGGTCAAGAGAAAAGACCAGTTAGAATGAAACATAAATGAATATAAATAAATCAGTCAGACAGATAAATAAATAAGGATACAGATTCAGCATATAATAGATTACAGTAATTGACATAATTTAAAGCTTTACCTTTTTAAGGTTCTGAATATTGAACTGTTATACCGCTTGACAAAATGCTAAAAGAGCTTAAAACAAGAGCTCTCAGAAAATATTATTTTCATCATCACAGGAGATTGATTTTAGCAATGCGAGGTCATACTGGTCCTTCAGACTGTTGTTCTCTTTTTGATAAGAACCTTATTTTCTTAACTCCGTACCATTTCAGTGCTCTGCTTCTAAAGTTACAGTAGATCCTGCTTGGAAGGCAGGCCCTATACATTTTCAGAGCCTAAATGTCAAGGTATAATTGTGGGAAACATGCACAACATATTCAATTCCCACAAGTCTGGCACTTCTAATTTTGGAAATCCTGCACAAATTCTCAGTGTTTACAATGCCCCCATATGACACACAGCAAACGTTTGCACGTTTGATACAGGACAGGCCGGTTTGAGGCACACGTAATCATCATTGCTGTTTATTTGGTGGGTTACATTCAGTCGACACAACAGAAAGACAACTTTGAATGTCTTATGATGAGAATCCATGTGTGCCAAACCTGACACTAAATTGACACTCTCTATCTCGCCTCAACCTCTCAACACATGTGTCTGTATTGTATCATAATTTTTTGAATTGTTGCAACTAGACGTCTGTGGTTCTGTTGGACTCTCTTTCATCTACACGTGTTGTCTAGCTGTTGTCTTGAAAAAGATTTCATAATTTACATACAAATCATTACAAATAGAAAATGTTCTGCTTTATTTCCCTCCCCAATTTCATTAAATGAAAGATTATTTACTACAGTACTTTTCAGGTGATACTTAATGTGTAAAGTTATCAGTGGTGGACAGTAACAAAGTAAATTTACTTGAGTACTGTACTTTAGTAACTTTTTTGAGTATCTGTACTTTACTTGAGTATTATTTTTTGTGGAAACTCATTACTTTTACTCCACAGCATTCAGAAGACAATCATTGTACTTTTTACTCCACTACATTTCCATCAATGCTCTAGTTACTCACTACTTTAGCTTTGAAGTCAGCTCATGAATTCCCTTCTCTTTTCTGAAATCTGATCCCTAAGACAGTAACATGTTTGTGTAGTTCTGTTTGTCTCAGTGGTTTTGCCGTACCTGTATATCATGCGTCTCCACGGTTGAACGTGGCGTAAACACAGAGCAAATTTCACTCAGATCAGGCAGTTCATTTAGAGGTTTGTAATGATGGCTACCTGGCTCCACCTGAGCATCCATGTCCATATCTTCAGCCCGTGTTAGAGGTTTTTGAAATGAAGAATGATACGTATGGTTTGAAATGTTCTCCCTGTTTCCCACTCTGCCCAAACATACAAACATTCACCGTCCAACCTGAGAAAGCGTGTTGAGCTACATAACATTTGTTTCATTCCAGATGAACATTTCAAACTAAGTTGCCTATGCTTGGAGTAACTTAGTTTCTGTTTTTATTCCATGGTATAGTTTTTAGAGATTTCAAGTAATGGTTTCTAAATAAACATAATGTGACTGAATGTACTCCAATGTATTCTTGACTGCATTTATGGATTGTGAAAATACAACGTTTTAAGATTTTTAAGAAGTACTTTCAATACTTCAGTATTTTTAAAAGGAAGTACTTCAGTACTTTAACTCAAGTAATAATCTGACAGAGCAACTTTCACTTGTATTGGAGTAATATTTGACAAGGAGTATCTATACTTTGACTTAAGTAATGAAGCTGTGTACTTTGTCCACCACTGCAAATAGGAAATACCCTGCTTGATTTCATTAAATGAAAGATTATTTACTACGGAACTTTTCAGGTGATGCTTAATGGGTAACGTTATTAACATGCAAGGCAGATGTCAATAGTGTTGCATTTGGAAACCTGTTAAATGACAGTTCGAACCAAGCTAATGCTAGCTGTTTAGCACCATTGAGCTGCAGAATGGCTGAAATAAGCATTTTTTGCAAGAACCTGACAGGCTGTCCATCCTTCTGAGGGTCGTGTGAACCAGGTCCATCATCTTTATAATGTTGAATAGATGCTTGCTGGCTTTTAACTGAAGTCTTTTCGTTGTGGTTTGCAGTCCCTCCGTCTTCGTCATCTCTCTCACCCAGGTCCAACGAGTCTCCCTTCTTGGCTCGTTGTGAAAGGCACACATTTCCCAATAACAACAAAAAGAACAGCAACACAACCTTTTGGCAACCGCCTCTCATTCTCAAACCGGTCAATTTAAAGTCAAAAACAGCATTTAGTGGTAAAAAATGACTGGAAGTTCCATGTCAACAGCTTCATGTATCTGTTGACATCATGCTTCTACTTCCTGGTTTAGGCTTTGATGGGAGTTGTAGTCTTGTCGTTTAAGGAAGTCAGTATCATAAGTCCAAATAAAAGGATACAGCTCGATTCAAGTATTGAGAAAAAATATAAATATATGTATGCGATTTATGACGAGAATAAAATTTCGTTGTAAAGGGTGTAAATGGAGTGTTTGGTAGTTCCCAGTAATCCCTGTTTACTCAATTTCCCATGAGCCACCGGAGCAGCACGTCAGCCTTATGCCCGATGCTCTTTGGATGTTGTAGTTCTGCACCTGCTGCAAATTACCTGCAGATGGAGGACACAAAAAATACACCTGTCACCGTCATCATGGGTTGATGTGAGCTGAGGTGTACAAAGATAAAATAAATAACATTTAAAACTTTGAGAACGAAAACAATTAAATATTTTTTATAGGAATGGATGAAAATGTAGCTTAATTAGGGCTACTAATATTCATTAATGAGACATACATTTTTTGTATTGGCTTATTTTGCAAGATCCTTCCGAAAATCATGTTCTTGTGTTTAGTGGCTAGATCAAATTTCTAAAGCCTGAATGCTATACCTACCTTTATTTGTATGCTTCACATATAAAGCACATAGCCTACATGTCATGTAAAGTCAGTCTAAAGAAGTCCAAATATGTTAAAGTGAATATTTATTAATATTTTTGCTTTGAAAAAAAAAGACTGCTGTTTTTTTAACCGATTTATATTCTGTTGGAGAAATGTATGATCACTATGGAGACTGTGGTTGAGCACTTGCAAGCTTTATGTTTAATGGCTGCTGAAAATGTCACAAACACCTAAACAATTAAGTTGCCCAGGACTACAAGATTGTGCACAAAGATGGATTATTACAGCCTTTGCACCTAATAAGCAGGCAATAGACTAATCAATGCTATGCCTAGTCAGAAATTAAATCACAATGCAGTATGAATCCTGTTCAAAGACTGATAGCTGCTTATTAATTTCATCTCCCATTACGCAAAGATGACAACGCTGCAAACGGCTGTCAGAATGGTTAAAGAATTTCTTGGTCGCCAAGTTACGTTGTTGGACGTTGTGAGCCAGTACTTGTTTGTTAGGTCCTGTTAACGCCCACTTTAGGTATTGCTCATTTTGCGGAGGGGCTGCCCCATTCATAGGGCTTGTAGGCAGGCAGGCAGGCAGGCAAAGCGCAGGAGCGGCTAAAAAAATCCATCAGCGACGAGTGTGTGAGCCAAATGATGGTCTCTCACTGAAAATAGCAGGCCGGTGTAAACTGCGCTATCATTGTGAGCCGTGTCGACATCGGACCCACTCTCTGCCTAAACCGAAGCTGTCCTCAGGAACGGGATTTAAATGTCTTGACTGAATACTTGGAGGTCCGCTCCCCGTGTTTTAGACCTGCCGCGGAAATAGACTTCCTTGTTGCCTCTGGTTCCTCACCGCTGCCGCAGACCGGTCATTCTATTTGGCTCATTTAAACCCAGCCTGTCCGTGGACCACTTGGCTCTGGCATCTGGACACATCGGATCTGGTCTATCGTCGTTGTTTCAACGCAAAACGTGCCTGTGTGTGCTTTTGCTGCCTGTATAATGCCGACACATTTGCGGTTCCGGAGAAGGTCATTCCTTGGGCTTTTATTCCTTTTTTCATTGTCCACCTCCGCATTGTACTTCATTTACTCCGCCCCAGGAATCGGTAAGTAAAATGAAACCGATGATGTTATTTTAAATGCTCAGCGTTAGGATGGAGAGAGGTTGTTTATATCATGGGCTGTTAGGTCATGTGTGACAGCTCGGCTTGCTATAGGGAGTGTAAGCAGTGGGGCCATGCGCCTCTGTGAGCCTTGATCTCTCACAATCGATGATGAGACACTGCTGGATGCTGGTGCTAAATTCTATAATATCAATGTACCTGGGCAAGAGAATTACAGAGGAGTAATTCTACTGATGAGCGTCATGGCCACTGTAATCATGCTGATGTAGGTAGGCCTAACAGCTATGATTACTATAGTAACAACGAGTTCCACAGGCCAAAAATGGCCTTAATTTTGGGATCATTTTTGGCATGTCTGGAACAGTCTGATTTGACCTGTTTGTAAGCTACTTAATTATTACTTCCCCTGGATTTCTATTTCATTTTATTTTGACCGGGCAAAAGGTCATGCTAAGATTGAGGACTCATATGACTAATTAATTTCTGTGAGGTCAATCTGGACATTGATTACTGGCAAACAAATCACCCCTTACATTATTAGCTGCATTCAAGTCACATGCGATTGTGCAATACCCCATATCCTGAATCCTTCCTTTCATTAATTAATCAATGTGTCAGATCCTCCCCTCCCAATTCTTTTTCTCTGTCACCCTTTGTCTCTCACATGGAATATGTGAGTGGACTCGGGTGTCATGCCAGTGTTCTTGGGTGTCTTTGGTCTCACCTATCCTGTCTTGGAGGGCCACAAGCTTAAGCCATGATCCACTTGTCCTATCAGCCTTGGTAGGTTGGGCCAATCATGCCTGCTATTTCAGTCTTTATCACCCATGTGACGTCAAAACATTATATACTGTACTGTAGCTAATCTGGCAAAGCATAGCACCTATTGTAAAATTGGGACTTTCACCTGGCTCTGTTCTTGATTCTGTGCCAACCAGATGTGCAATAACTCAACTCTGGACAGATTTAAGAAGTTACTGTGCCTGTAGGCACCACCCACAACAGTTTGTTTTATCCTTTTATCTTGGGCAGAATGATAGGAAAGTTCACAAGGAAATAGTTAAGGTGCAGTTGGCAACTCAGAGTTTATTTTCTGGTTACAGCTTAATCCAATGTTGATTGGATATCCTGTTGTGTTCGCTGAAAAGGCATCCTTGGCAATGTTTGGCTTTCTTGATTTGGCTCTAATTAAAACAGTCTACACTAAGAGATGTGAATCATTTGTCTCGTCCCAAACACAATGATAGACATCATTGTACACAGAAAAAAAAAGTCTAACACATTTTAAATATTCATCACTTTTCGTAAAAAGAATAAGTAAAAGCCTGTCGCTGCCAAAAATACACGCCTTGCATGTTGTTCTGGTGAGTTACTGAAATAGTGTTTATTTAATACTTGTGTCGCTGTCCTAAAACATCAAAGACCATGATGGTCCTCCTTCTTACTCATCAAAATGGGTATTGATCCATTCACGCTTTTTACCTGCAGTGGACAAGTTGATCAATAATTGAATCAATTCTCATATGGAGCACACATTACTGACAGAAATAGCCTGTGTAAGTCGCAATAACAGAGATCAATGATTCCCCCAAATGGGAAACAAGTAAACGTATAAATCGTTGCACAAGAAGGGTAAAAATAATCCGTCTCTCACTTGGTCACTATTTTTCTAGCTCCAGTATTGATGGCGTCTGCCTGTTTACTGACAGCAGCAATCTCAGGCCATATGCATCCTCCTGGGTTTTGACTCTTGGGCTGTAATGGCCACGTGGTTTTACTGGTGGTTAGTTGAGCTTCAGAACAAGGACCAGCAGCACCAGTCCATTAATTATAGATCTGACCAGGAGCCGGGCGGCTTCAGCTTCTCTTACTAAAAGCTACAGTTTAGTCTTTTACACAAGGGGTGCCTGACGGTAGAGAGAAATCAAGTGGGGATAGGAGGATGGTGCTTAAAGGGAAACATGTACTCCTTCCTTAAAAGGTTGGATGATTTAATTACTGGGACACTGATGCATTGATATTAGCCAAGTTTTTTTTTTTATTCTGTGGTCAGATATGCATCAGTGCGCAGCAGCTTTGGAGACCTCATTAGAGATAAACGATTCCAGTTAACAAAATCAAACCACAACACAGCATTAGCATTAGTATTTGAATCAACCACCACCAACAAAAGCAATCCTTTCTCGGAATCTCCTCTCACAAATGCCAGTATACTCAACATTTTCAGTACTTTAGAGGTAAATAAGCTTCACAAGATGCTGTTTGCTTGTGTGGCTGCTTCAAAGTGTTATCTAGTTGCATGTCAGCTATTGTTTCTTTTCATCTGACAAACTGCTGTTGTATTGGGAGGTTGATGTGGTTTCGGCATGAGCTAAAGTCAATATTATCTTCATTGAGTTGTTGAAACAACCAAACTGTATATGTCTAAAAATGTGCGCTATCCCTTTAAGAGCAGGTGCAGTCAGGAGTAATGTCAGAGTGAGCTTCAGATATGTCAGTAAATCCTGCACATCATTTCCCTTTCATTAGCTACATTCTCCAACATTTAGCTTGCTAATTGTCATATAATATTTAGCATGCAGTGTGAGCTTATTAAGTAAATAACAAAATATTCCCATTCCAGCTCTTCTGCATTGGACTTTATGAGACATCTAATCAAATGGGGAGCTCTGACACCAAATGTGTAAACTGTATAATTGTATGAGACAGCCACATTTGAAAGCAAACAGATTTGTTGAGAGGAATTCGTACTGTGGGGAGTTAGCAGAATCATTTAGATTAAAGAGAAGAGGGGAAAAGGTGGGAAAAGGCGAGAGGAGGAGCTGGGGAAATGGAGGGGGATGGATGAAAGAGATGAGACGAGCTCCTTTCCTTCTGCTGGTTTGCACATCAGGGAACCCATCTAGAACACCTGAGCAGGGCTTCCTATGATACCCAGGTGGCCTTGGTGCAGAATGCCCCATTTTCACAGCTTAGTCCATTTCTCTCTCTTTCTCTCTTTTCGTCTGCTTCTGTCTCTGCCTCCGTTTCTCTGTTTCCATGTACTCGTATGCCCTGACACCCAAGCCTTTATGTTGCCCCCGAGCACGGCTGTTGACTGATGCAGGCTGGGAATGCAGGGCACAGCTGGGCCTGATTGCAGCAGTTTATTTAATTAAAACATGAGGAGATCCCACTGGAGTGAGAGCTAGGGAAGAAACAGGTTCTATTTATAGGTTTCAACGCAGATGCACACACAAACACACACACCTCCACTCGGGGTGAGCAAAGAAGACAGGTGCTTCCCTTTGCCTCTGGAGGCCAGGCGCCAGGCTCAATCTCCCATCTGAGTGGCTAGGTGTGTGTTCGTGTGTGGGGGGGGGTAAGGCTTTTGTTTCCCTGTCTGTGTAATGTAGCACTGTATGAATCTTTCTGGAACCAGATTTCCATGTAGGTGTGGTGTGCAGACAGTCTTGATAGTGTCTCTCATGTTGCTTCACAGCGTGAGGCAATGCAGGGACATAGTAAGCCAAATATGTTCTTATGTGTCTTAGAGAACCTGGAGAACCTGTATAGAAGTTAACTAATCTTCCAGTCATGGAGATAACACATGGGAAAATGAGAGCACTGCAGTGTTCTGATAAAATACAAATAAAGATTGTTTGATCAATCTGGATAAGTGAAAGTAAATGGATGGAATTTTGGTAAATTGTCAATGCAGAGTTGCAGAGAAAGGACCAGACGGCTGTGTGTTACTTTACTCTGAAGCTCAAGGTTATAAGACACAGGACTATGTGGTATAACAAAAATGTTAATATCTTAAGTTTTTTAATTAGGTTTCCTATATTATTGGTTTATGATCTCTAGAAAAAAAGTGGGCACCCTGGTGTAGAAATCCATCTTGGTTTTTAAAGTAGCTTTGGGCTGTCTTGCATATTATTTGAAACAAACCAATGTAAGGTAAGGCTCAGGCATTGTTCCAACCTTGACTTGACAAAGCCAAACATTTGCAAACTCCAAGATAGATTTGGGTTTTTTTTGCTTAGTGATAATATGTTTGACTTTGAAGTGTACTTACCTTTTACAGCTCCTCATCAGTTTATTGACTCCTTCACTTGTCTCATCTACCTGATAGCCTCTCTGGAAAAACATGGTGAGGGTGCAGCCTGCCAGTAAATAACTATGCCAGTGGCAAATGATAGCCAAAGCCTTAAGTTGTAAACATACCTCCTGCTCCTGCACCCAGTAAATAATTGTAGATCTGCAGGTGTCATGTCTTCAAGTTGGTCTGCTTCATCAGCATGTATCACAATGTGAATGCCTAACTTGTGATAAACCTATCACTGCTGCACAGTGCAGTTTTGTAGGAGCCATTATTTTCAGGCTTTGGAGAAAATGCCTGCTATTAAATGCACGCAGTGCGACGTCTTTTTCTAAAAACTCATTACAAATGTAGCTTTCCTAAGTATGCTTGTGAGACCTCTTTGACTTTTATAATAAACCACGACTTATCTGTGTTTTTACAACTAGCTACATCTGATAACATCTTTACCATGGAAAAATAAAAGTACACTTGGTCATAATTTACATCCCAGTTGAGCTTATTTGGAGACAGTCACTGGTGCTACATAACAAGGTTTTTTGAAGTTCCTTTATTTGCAAAAGACACTCTGACTTTGATCCTGTGCTGCTGTTTGGCATTTCAGTCTATTGACAGTTTATGGCTTGCTGACATTTAAATGTCATGTGTGTTCATTGTGTCTCATTTTGGTGCACACTTTTTCATTGCATCTCTCTATATCTTTGTAATGCAGTTTGCTCTGCTGATTTTGAAGTGTTGGAAGGATTAATTTTCGGATATTGCTGTGTTCTGTAATCATTGGTCCGATAGTACAAGTTTGCCATTCAAAGTTAGACCTAGTTTCCGTCTTCTCTCATTCTTCTTACCCTAGTAGCAGGCTAGCTAAAGGACCATGTTTTGCTTTGTGGTTGCCTCATGGGCTATCATTGTCTTCCGCCCACAGTATCAGAGACCCCCTCTCAGTCATAATGGCACTGTCCTTTTTCCACTGCCTCAGTCTAACATCAGTGTTTGTAGAAAGCTATTTTCCAGAGTATGTTTCAATTTCCTCTGTTCACACACACCAAACTGTGTAAATGGACATACAGTACAGTATGTCGTCCACTTCTTTGTCGGTTTGTGCAGCCACTTCCTCCAAAGCCGACATTACAGCATATCATTAAGTGACTGCCTTTTGCCTGAAACATTTGAATCCTAATTTGAATACATTCTGGCACTTGTGAAGATCAAGAGATTGTCTTTGAGCTGTTTGGTGTTTTGCAGTAGAGGGAAAGAAACACATGGAAAAGTGTATTTTGGCCTGTATCTTTTGTAACACCAATGTTTGGGTGCTAATCTGTGACCCTGGTCCATTTAGTCAGGATAAAACATTAACTTTATAGAGGTGAGAGATGGAGTTTTACTTCCTGGATATGTGCTTATCTTGCAGGATGGACTAATTCAAGGTAAAAAGTCTAATAATAAATAACCATTATCTTTATCATTTACCACACTAGTTATACCTAAACACCAAATCATACCAGTGGTTTAACTGCCTCTTCTTAGTCTTGTAAGACTGTTTGTTTTTTATAGGCACTTAAACTTTTATGGTGGTAACCATGGAGCTTGAATTGACAAGAACCAGAAACATTTGTATTCATTGCTGGTGTCTTTGTTCATTTTTGTTTGTAGTGTACTTGACGTCTCTTTGGAAAGTACACTTTGGGGTCTACCACAAAAGGTCTGCCCAGTTTATGCTTAGTGGTCATGTTGCTTCAGTGCTGATGCCTCCTTTTTAAATGCACTGGAGCTTCCCTGGTATTTAAAGCCATCCATCTCTAGTTCTCAGGGAGCACTGTAAAGCTACCCCCACCCCACCTCCCTCTCTGCTGCTTAATTGATCCATCCATTTAGCTCGATCCAGCCAGCCTCTTAAGGCTAATTTCCAGGGACTGGATAGCTGAGGTGAAATATTAACTTGGTGCCAAGCTGCCTTCCATGGACTCTATTGTGAATAACCAAGCAAGCTACATAGTGATAAATTATGCAGCTTCTGTTCTCGCCCATATAGTTCTTACAGCTATTTGAAACCCTTAACAACTCCAGTTTAGTGATAATTGAAAGAAAATGTGCAAAATCAAAATGGTTGGAAGATAGAAAGCTGGATGAGGTGCAATCACTGGAATTCCTGAAGCACTTAAGGTTTGGCGTTTGACATTTTCTCTCCAGTTGCTATGGTTCCCAGAGGGCTTGTTCCCATCAGGGACTAACTCCTTTTATATTGTCACAGCAACCACAGAAACATGCCATCCTTGTTCCCAGGATGACCAGAGTGAAAACAAATCCCCAAGGATACAGTCATTACAGACATTTGGGACAGAGCCATGGACTGCCTCTTTGTCTGGAACATCTGTACACTGTAAAGGGGCACCCTTCAGTAAAAGTGACCATAGATCATTGAAATACCTTCAGAGATGGTCAGGTTTTTCTTGCTCTCTACCACTGACAGGCCAGAGCAACACTTGCCGTATTATTTCAGTAAACACAGCAAAGCTGTTCTGCTTCCATCTAGACCGTTTAAACTTGTTTAAGTCTGTCTGCTGTGGTGGTCTGTTACGGCCCAGCACAGTCCAGGACATGTGATGCTAAATACTCCATTAACAATGGAATTTAGTTAAACATCAATAGAGTTGGAGTTCATTGCACCTTGTGAGTCAGTCAGAGGCATGAGCAATCCTTCTAAAGCCTCCCATTGACCGTGTGACACCCGCAAACACCCGCTATCCCCAATCTTAAACACACATTTACTGTATGCTCCAAATATGGTTTACTGGAAAATGCAGACATCCTGAAAAGGAAAATGATTATGTAGCAGTTTAGGTTGAGACTCTGTAAAAAGTAAAAATACTTTTCCCTCTCTGGTTGTTAAAGGCAAGAGACACAGAGTTGTTTCGTTTCAGTTCCTGTATTACACAAGAAGTCCCCAAATGTTTTTGAGATAACTCAGTCTATATTTATTCCATTACTCATGGCAAAACACAAAAGGTAAGCCTGACTTGATGCGCCAACAAGCCACCCACAGCCTTGTCGATGATCCGTTTTTAAGAGAAGACTCAAAGCTATCGCTAATGACATCATTTAGTTTTTATTGGAGTATAATCAAGAAAATATAATATTTATTTGAGCCGCATGGTTGACAGTGGTACTATGAAGCCGGATGGACGGATGGTCACCTTTGGGGATATGTTTTTGTATCTGTCCAGTGTTCTATGATATTTAAAAATAGGTAATTCCTCATCAGAGCATTGTTTTCTTCATTATATGTTCTGTAAGTTTTAATTTGGGGACTGTACGAAAACATTTAAGCAGATGATATTGTTTAACAGTTATAGTAGCTGCTGTTTCTTCTGCATTGTAAGTTACATTTTCAGACTCTATCATGAGTAGTTTCCTCTCCTATAACTTCTTCTATATTTGATATAGTATGTCGGACTTCAAACCACATCTCTTTTTTTTTCCCGGTTATGTTACCTCAGTTAAAACCAGTTTGTCCACCCAGTAAGAAGACTTTGCAGCCAGTGATGATCCCTATTCCCATAGCAACTGTACTCCTATGTCTTAAACTGTTGTCTGTAAGATGACCCATACCAAGCCCCTATAGTGTGGATATTTGACCACTGACAGATGGTGGAGTAGAGTGCAGTGGCGTGAGGGGGGCTGGAGGTTGTACCAGAGGATATGGATGGCGAGCTGTGAGTCATTTCAGAGGCAGACTGAAGGTCTCGTGTTGAAGCGCTAATCATTTATGTAACCTAATCATACTGAGGAGAATCCCTGTCTTTGTTGACCTGGTCTGGGCCTCCCTTTGTTATAGAAACTGTTGCCATAGCTACATTGGTCATGTGTTTCAGGGCAGTCAAACTGTTACTTGTGAAGAGTTGGTGCACAGGAGGGGTGATGTCAGTGAGGTAATCCAAAAACAAATGTTTGTGTGATGACGGGTGGCACATACTGCTGATGGCAGGGATAAAGGTTGTGATGACTGGACATGTGTTCAAGGAGAGTCAATATACTCTGTCTAAACGTTATCATGGACGCCTACAGACGGCCCTTCTGCTTCCTGCATTGACTTACAATCACTTTTGCATGTTTACAATCATTTGCATTAGAAAGTAATCCTTTGAATAGTCTTATCTAAGAATATTTGTAGAGGTAGATAGACCGAAGACTCCATGCATGCCTATCTTTAAAAAGTAGAAACTACTTATGAATGGCCTTCATGCCCACTGCCAGATATTGTATTTCCAAAGGGAATATGATAGATTCAAGGCTAATCCCTGTTAATTAAACAACTTGCTACAGTGGCTTAAATGGAATAGTTTTCCTGTGTCTCAGGCAGTATCAAAATCAGCACCAGATTTAAGTTGCTACAGTGTAATTGCATTATGTGTACTCTCTGTATAAAGGCTGTAGAGTGGTTAAAGAGCCTTTTTGGATGTCTGACTGTTAGAAATGTTTGCCAGTGATGTAAGAACATAAACAAGTCTGGGGACTATTGGTTTTAGGAAAGCCGAGGAGCCAGGCTGGAATGGAAAATAATCTCTTTGTTGTGTTTTAACTGCATGGAGAGAAACAAATCTGAGGTGTGGTGCTGATGTGGATGTGTTACCACAGGTGCTTGTGTGATGAAAACATACAAACCATTAATTTCAGAGCTAAGCTTAAAGGCTCCCAAGGCACTACTCTTGAAGGGGGATTTTTTTTGTCACTTGAAGTTTCTGTTGAGGCGCTTCTGAGTTAAATAGCATATTTAGCACATTGCTAGTGTTACACCTCTGTATGGCTTGCATTTTCTCAACTGCAGCTCAACCTTATGACTATGACTTTGTGTCCATTTGACATTGCACCTTCAAACCTGCCTTATTCTCAGGTATTCAGATAAACAACTTGTGTTGGCCATGGCAGCAAATGCAAACAGTAAGCACAGAAATGACGCAGGAGCTTCATTAAAAACCTCTTCCAATAAAACCTCAGGGGGGCAGCTTAGTTGATTAACAAAGCACAGCAGAGGAGCTCTTATGATGTGCTATGGTTTGGCCTTTAAGATTAGAGTATAGATGGTGAAGTAGCTTGCATTGACACCATGTAATTGATCTTTAGGTAGAGTTAGTGCTGCACGAAGTGTCTTTTTTTTTACGGGGGGGATGAGATGTTTGAAACTTCCCTGCATTTTCATGATTTGCAATCCAGAAAATAATGTTTATCAAGTGTTGTTTCTCAGTTGAACAATGAATCATTTTGTTCATATTCATACTTAAATGTGTGGCTTATCCTGCCTTCACCTCTCTTTCATTAAAAAATTAATTTCAACTAACACCAAACTCCCTTTTTAAATTTTTTTTCTGTGGAGTTTTATGGAGAACAAGTTCCATGTTATGAATTCATGTGGACATAAATTACTTGGTTTACAGCATCAATCTAAAATTCTTCAATCAATTTACCACCACTTGGAGTTGTTTACTTCACCCTCAGTGCATTAAGCAACAAATTCAGTCTTTGTCATGAAATATTAACTAACTGCAGCTACCAACCCTGTGCAATTTCATGATGCATTAATATTCCTATGTCCTCACGTTTACCCAAGGTGAGTCACATGGCTAATTTTGTTGTAGTGAAGCGGAACAGGATTGTAAATTAGCCCTGGCGTGGCTAGCCAGATTATCTCGTGTCTTGCAATGATTTTTAGGTGTGTACTCAGAGCACAGTGTAGTGCGCAACTTCAGTTACTCAGTGGTGTTGCAGACGCATTAAGGTCTTTGCAGAAAATTAGATGTAGAAATCCATAGGGAAGGGCATGTGTGGGTTTTCTGCATCTTGCTCAACTGTACGTAGCTACTGTGACAGCTTGGTGCTCTAGCTGCCTGCTCTGGCCCATTTGTTCAGTCAACAGGAGTAACCTCCAGCTGTGAGGAGACCTCATCTTTCTGCAGGGAGGGAGGGACGAGGGGGGGTTGTAGGAAAATAGAGCAAGCAGGAAAAAATAGGCGGTATGGTTTACGCAAAATGTGTGTGAGTGCCAGTATCATTACATCCTTGTGTGTTTTTGCGCATACGTGTACCTGTCTATGTCTGTGTCTGTCCTCTGTACACCAAGTACAATGTCCCACTGCAATAACACAAGAATGTTCTGGACAGCTGCCAAATATAAAAGCAGGAGGAAATGGGCTGGCAGAGGGGAGCAGCAGGGGTACTGCAGGAATGAATTACTGCTTGCCAGCTCAGTCCTATCAACACCACAACAGTCTCACTTACTGTCCTGACATTGAAACAGGGCTTTGTGTAAGATAGTGTGTTCACTGTTCATGTATAGTTTCATGGGCGTCGGTCAGTCATAACCATATTTTGCATGCATAAACCATTAGGTAATAACCAAATCACACTCTTTGTAGTCAGAAAAAGACGCAACAGGGCTGGGTTAGCTGTTATTAGGCAAGAGAGAGACTGTGGTTAGAAATGAAGCAGAGGACACATGGAGAGAAGACACTGGAGTGAATCTAGGGTTGATTTATTGACCTGCAGTGTAGTTGCATTTGGCAGGAGCTGAGTTAAAGGGTGATGAAACCTGCAGTTTCAGTACTTTCTCTGCACACATTTAAGAGTGCAATCAAACAGGCATGGGGAGCAGCAGTGGACAGGGAAAGAGCAGAGTAGAGGGGGAGAGTTATCATCACGTGGAGGCACACTTATTCATAGAGGCCACTGTACAAACCACCCAACAGGCCAGACAGAGTGAAAACTGATAGTCATTGGTCCCCAACAGCATTCAGCTCTCTATAGCTTTAAAAATTGGAATTGTATTCATATTTATTTCTGAAGAAACAAATATGAACAAAGAGAACGGTCTAGACCTGCGTTTTTGTAAAGGGTCTTGATATAACATTTGTTGTGAATTGGCTCTATATAACTAAATATAGATTCATTCATTGATTGAAAAGTTCCCCTCTATTCTAGTATTATGTCTGCTTTTTGGGGAGAGCTGGTAGTGTACAGAACTGGTAGCTTTTAGGACTGTTTTCTTCTTGTGAAAAGCTTCCTGTTCTAACCTAAAGAGGGGAAATCTGTGCAGATTATAGATACACAGCTAAACGATATACTCCGTCTTGCTAGGAGGCTAACTGTTGATGAAGACACAGTAAATACCTAAGGCTGGCAACACACTAGATGACTTTCAGATCTTAATCAATTTCATTTAGTTTGGGATAAATGTATGTGTACATTCCCTGCCATGTTTGTCAGGTTTCTGCTCCTCTCATTGGTCATTTCTTGTATTCTGTTGGAGGCAGATCATAAATATCAAACATGTTTGATATTTATGATTCCATGGTCGGGAGGATCAGACGTGGTCAGTAGCAGTGAAATAGTCATTTTGACCCCACACACTTGAGGATTATTTAGAAAAATAATAGGGTACGACAAGCCAAAATCAGGTCATCATTGGGCCCTAAATCCTGCCTAAAATCGTCTCAAGTGTGGTCAGCCTAAAAGTGTACTATCACAAGCGACCCCTGTATCAGATGTTCACCTGCACAGAGTACTGAAGGTGGTAGCTCTGCTAATGTTAGCCACACTTAGCAAACCGCTATGACATTGTTTACCTGCAGTTTACGTACATCTTTTTTTGAGAGACCAAATAATGGAGCTTTGTCTCCCAACAAGTTTCAGTATCTCTGTCCTTAATCACATTACTTTCCTCATATTATCTACAACAGCTTTGTTTCCTCTTGATTCCGTGTTCCCATCAATTCATCTGCTTTCAGACCAAAAGTTGTGATTCAGGGTAAACTGGCTTTGTCAAAGCTGTGAAGTACATGACACTGAGGGGAGTAAACCTACCATTTCCTCTAAGATATTATCTCATCATGCCAGAAAATTGCACAAGTAGTAGGTAACTGAGAAATATATAAATAGAAAGTGTTTACTAAGAAAAAAAGCGTCTTCTTCACACTAATACACCTGCATCTACACACAATCTGCCAGTCTCCCACTTCCCCTCCCTCAGATCTGTTTTCCAGTATTTGCCTGCAGCAAAGTGAAAACATGGGGTCCTGGCACCACTGTGACGTTTATGTAATTCTTGTCACCGCGTCTGGTCCATGTTTTTTTTTTTCTGCTATGTATTGGCTCGACAGACACACTGACTCAGGGGAGGGTCACCCATGCACACATATGTGCGCGCACACACGCTTGGGAAAGAGGAGCAGATGGAGGGACAGAGCGGCTAGTGCAAGACCAAAAATGAACTCAATGTAGATGCTGTGTTGTTCCTCCTGGCATGTGTACACCGCGTCTGAGTGTGATATGTTATTCTACGAGGGGGTTTTATTGTCTTCTTATTCTTGTAATTTTTCCATTAGATAGTTTCCGATTACACCACGCGGAACAATACAAATCTCTTAAATGTTATCAGCTCCACTCTCTTTTTTCTTCAAGAGTATCTGCTGGTAACATTCAACACTCCTTAGTGTGATAAGCGCAGTGCTGTGTTTGTCAGCTACTAGCAAAGCAGTTTTCTCCCCGGACTGGAGGTTAATCAATCGATTAGTGTTATTGATCAACCTGGGCTGAAGAATCACAGTATACAGTAAAGAGTAGTGAAGGGCAATCAGGTCTGTTCCCCTTTTGAAAAAGAAACTGAAGGAGCTACAAATAAAACAATAAAACCAACTGCTGAGTCGTGACTGCCAGTTAATGATGACGGATCAACAAGGTCCGCATTTTAAAAATTCTCCGCCTTGTTGGCACCACTTCTTATTTTCACAAAGGATGATTCTACTGTCACTGTTTCTTTTTTGATCTGTTTAGTTTCACTGTGAAGCTGGCATATTAGTGCAACGTATTCAACTCCCTCTTTAAACTTTAAAGTTCCCATGGACTTAAAATAGACCTATACACTTCACTTTGTTTTTTCATTATGTATGATGGTTCCCTTTGGGCTAGAATCTGGACCAACAATCTTGTTCATTTTGTTATGCTGCACCGGCCTTAAGAACTAGCCAGTAGTTACGGAATGCCAGTGTCAATGCAGAATTTTTCTCACAAGCAGTATTATTGGCAGCGGCGGTTCTGGGGAGGGGCCAACAGGGGCCAGTGCCCCTGTAAAACTGAACCTGTGCCCCCCCCTCCACACCAAACAAATATTATACAATAAAAAAGCTTTGGTATCGCGCCAATGTTACAGGTGGAACACATGCGTGTGGCACTTGGTTCCAGTCCCTTAGAGCGCTAAGAGACTCATGTTGAGTGTAAAAAGCCATACAGCTGCTGGCAGTCTGCATTTTGATCTAGTACACAGTAGTATATATGTCTAGTATAAAGGGATGCACTGATGTTTTGTCAGTTTGTTCTCAGCAAGTACTCGCCTTTCTCAGTCTCTTTTGTCAGGGTTGAACGTGTCCCTCTGACGACACCCTTGGCCCCAGCCTTGCCCCCCCAGTGAAATTGGTCTAGAACCGCCACTGATTATTGGTTACTTTTAACATCAATCCATTCAACAGTCAAGTCTTCAGCATCATGTCTATTAAAAGACACTGTAATAAGTGGAGCAATGTGTGAACTAGAGAGCCAGCACATCACTGGGGTTATCAAGTGGGGACTTCCCTTCACTGATTAGTGAAGTTTAGTTTGGCCCACGACACCATCAGAGAGGCTAAACAGAGGCTTCCTGTACTGCATCTCCTGGATTCCATTCCTACCTCTAGTTGGATTTGGAACCAACCGCAAAGTGACACTACTGATACTAAAAAGACTGTTGAACCTTGTTGAAGAGGAAATGTTCACACTTTCTCTTTTCACATAGATTTGCATCGTCACTTCATAGTTTCAGTTACGCAACAGAAGTAGAAGTTTTGGTTCGTCACACCCAGGAAATATCTGCACATCGTGTCTGTTGTCACACTGCAACACCTGATGTCTGAAATACTCTGTTTTGCTTCGACATGCCGAAGCTAAAATTTATGTACGCTCTGCTTTTGAAAGCTTTTGTGCCATAATGTAACATTTTTGTGTTAAAGCTTTTTGTTATGAATACACTTTGGGAGACGGACAAGAGTTAGAGTTTTTTTTTCACTTCCTTAAACTGCATCTGTTCTTTTTTTCCGTGCACTAAAAGAAAAATCTTCCTCAGACCTTTACTTACTCAACAGTTTTATTTTGGTTGCTGTCACTTTGTAGTGACACAATGAACCCAAACTGTCATCCAAGAGGGTGTTTCAAGAACACACAGACTTGCAACACTGTTACTTCTGTAGGCTCATACTGACCTCTGACAGTGAAAGGGGAGAAGAATGTGACCCTGGATTATGTAATCTCTCCAGTATCTGAAGTCACACCCTAATTTGCTGATATGAAAAAGCAATAAGCATAAATGGAAATGCGGTATCTGCTAGTGTGGATTTGAGGGTGTGTGCAGGATTGTTTTCTGTTGAGTTTAGTTTGTGGGTGGAGGCGCTGTACAGCCATGTGGTGATGAGGAGCAGCTTCCAGCACGTTCAATAGTTCGGTTTGTTCAGGGAGAAGGAAAGTCCCGAAAATATCTCAAAGATTGTTCACCAGATGAGTTGATCTGTATTTTTTCTTGTGGTGGAATTGAGAGAATGTCATCTCATTTTTGCCCTTCTGAACAGACAAACACAGCAAATAATACAAAAAGTGTTGGAGTGCAAGAGTGGAAGATTTGCTGCCGCACTGCAAGGGTTTTCCTGTCTGCACTAATTCATCAAAGAAAGTAATCCCAAGAACTCCAGATGTTTTCCTCAGAGGATATTTTGGAAAAGGAGCCTTTGTCTTTACTCACAGGCAGATGTTTAATTCCAGTAGGAAGCAAGTTGAAGGAAGAGTGAGATTTGGGAGATGGTCTTTGAATGAATGAATGAATGAATGAATGAATGAATGAATGAATGAATGAATGAATGAAACTGACTGGCCAAGAGGAAGTGGGAAGCAAAGAAGACAGGAAGGGTGATGCGAGTGGTTCGGATGCTCTCAGGAAGTGGGCAGAGAGCCAGTGGCTGTGATAAGCACTGACGTCATTTCTTGTTGCAGTAAATGAAGAGTACTCCGTCTAAGAGACATCTGCTCTGGGAATCTTGTCTTTCATGCTTTTTATTTTTTTTTTAATATGCCAACTGTGGATTCTTGCTTTCTTTATCTCTCGTCCGTAAGCCAGCCAATCTGTTTTATATTATGTCCTTTGGGCAGATGAAGGAATGAAGCTTTTGGGAAGATTTTTGAATTCCTAGTGTGCACATGACTGGGCTCTGCTTCATGCAGTCCTGAAGGTTTTCCTGTCATTGTAGTTTTACACACACACACACACACACACACACAACTTGGGTGTGGTGTGAAAGGGGCTGTGTGTAGTGCAGCTGTGTGGCTTGAAGGAAGCCTCATGATCCACTTATGACTAAGTGCCATGTGACCAGAACAAGCTCTGGACAGTTATCCTCCTCACTATCAGCTGCAACTGCTTATGCTCATGTTGGTATGTGTCTGTAAGATATCAAACATGAAACAGGCTCTCAGAGCGAAATCACATTTTAGTTTGATTTATTTGATGGCTTTGTCATGGCTTTTGTGTCCTTCAATCTGCCTACATGCACCCTCCTTCTTGGTGTTGCTTTACAACTCTCCTTTCTTCGTTTTATGATGAACTATGGACCATATTCAGGCCCTGACCGCTGAGCTCACACCTTACTGTACTAACAAGAAAATCTATAGATTATGTGTGACACTCACATACTAGGAAACTGGGTGTGAATCACAAACAAAGAAAGTGAGAGACTTTCTATGCAGTGTTCAAACTGCAATCTATAGGCTTGCTGTGCTAAATAAACAAGCATAACATGGGTTGACATGGATGGATTGTCTACACTAGCTATTCAAGCTAATGTTTTATCCCATGTTACAATAATATTATGCTCTCCTATTGAAAAAATCTTGAACTGTTTACTTTAGATGACACTTCGATTTTTATTTTAGATTACAGATGGGATTAAAAATGTATTTGCTACTTTAACAAATGCTCCTGTTAATCATAGAATGAAATAAAAAATCTGATTCTGATGGTAAAGTAAGAAAAAATGGAGGATTGGGTTTTTTCTCTTTTCTGCATATACATTACAATACAAGTTTTCTTAATTTATTTTTAGACAGAAAAAAGAAATGCACAAAAAGTAGAATCATTGACCAGACAATCTTGTAACCCTTCTCTTCGGTTGTCATTCATCATCGTCTGACAACACTATACCAGATATACTCTTTGTCTCTGGTGTCAACTTTTAAGTATTTCCAGTGTAGCAAGCCGTCAGTGTTAAAAGAGTTCCAGCCAAGACTTCTTTTTCCATGCTGAATTTACATCGGTTACACAAACACCTCCTATCATCTCTTGCTCCCTAAATTTACATTCCCTGAAGTCGTGCCTTTATCCGTTTCAAATAGGTGTCAGTTCAGCAGTAGACACTAAGTTACACAGAGGCCTCTCTGGTTTACTTCAGCAGTATGAAGCCCAAAAATAAACCCTTTTGCAGTGTATACCAACATTAATTGGTGTTTGGTTTGCACAAATAACAACATCGTGATTCAAATAGTTAAAAAGTTAAAATGCAAACTTTGTTAGGGCTGTCGTCAAGAGGAAAAGAAAACAATGTCTGATGCGTTCCAGGTATCAGGAAATGTAACCACTGATTGTCCGTAAGTTAACATTTTTGATCTGGAATGGTTTGTTCGCTCTACTTGCATGAATACATCTGTTAACAGAAATAACTGAATCAACGTCAGATTACAACCGAGCTGGAATATCATTATGACGGTATTTCATCCTGCTTTTGCTCACCACACAATCTGTTTTTTTTTTCTGAATGCATTAAAGCCTGTTGAAACATGATTGGACGACACTGCCAGGAATACAAACGTACTAAAATAGGAAGCTTAAACATTTATAGGATCTGGAAATCCAGTCCCACAATGAGAAAATTCAAGTGTCACAGTAGCAAAGTAGACAGTGCAAAAAAATAAAAAATAAAGCAAACAAGAGCCTATAAAGAACAATTATTAAAAGTTATTAGCAATTAAAATTAAAATAAAAAATAAAAATAAAGAGGTAAAAAATAAGCATATCTTACAACATATATATATATACTGTTTATATTATTGGTTATATAGTCTGACCACTGCAGGAATAAAAGACCTGCGATATCTCTCCGTGAGACACCGCGCACGACATGTAACAGAGGAGGACATCAAGACTGTCAACTAGTTGGAAATCCATGTCAACTACAGAGTAAAGATTGAATGAATGACATTGTATTATGTTTGTCCACTTTGACAGTAGATAACTCTTCTTTCTTCTTTCAGCTTTATCTCTTCAAAGCACCACAGAAATAGTATATAAAGTGAATTGGACTGATTCATCATTAGCATTTCAATAACTGATACTCAACTTCCATTTAGGTCACTACTGCATCACAAAGCTCATTTCACAGCACAACTAGCAGCTCATATAAATAGTCACAGCACTTTTTCTCCCCCCCTAAGTAAAGTGTTTTTTTTCTTTCCCAAAGAGGATGCAGCAACTTTATTCCTCCGTGTAGATGTGTCTCTGGAGGTGTGTGCAGAATGGCCCTTGGGGAAAACATTACACATTGCTGCTTACATAACCTTAAGTTACACATGACAACAGAAATGGATGGGAGGGAGGGGGGTGGTCGGGTTGCAAGATATGAGGAAGGGTGAAAAGGAAAGATAAATAAAGACAGAGATAAGTGACAGTGAGTAAGACTGAACATGGATGACTGAGATAGGAAGTGAAAATTCCACCTTAGAGAGCAGGCTGCTTTTATCCATGACAGATAAACTAAGTACTCCTGTTTGATGTCGGCCCTCTCTCTTCCTGTCAACCTAAAAATATGGGGGGAGGATGTGTCCGCCAGTGTGACTGAAACAATACTGGAAACAGCATCTAATCTGCAACTTTATAAATACCAGAGCTGTGTCCACATGTAGCTTTGAAGCTTTAGTAGAAAGTCTCCTAACAATGGAGTAGATTTACACTGAACAAACTCCCAAAACTTTCACTAACTGTGTCCATTTGCAAAATGGGAAGATGTTCTCTGAAGTCACTTTCTTTAAGTGCTACTTAATGTTACAATGGAGTGAAAAGAGGGGAAAAAGTGGTTTGTGAAAAATCCACTGTGTGTGTGTTTGTGTGTGTGTTTGTGTGTGTGTGTGTGTGTGTGTGTGTGTGTGTGTGTGTGTGTGTGTGTGTGTGTGTGTGTGTGTGTGTGTGTGTGTGTGTAAGGGCATTTGTGTGTTGTTTTTTAAGTGTTTGAGGACCAATAGTTATCTCTGTATGGGTCTGAGTGACACACTTACTGGCATTGGTGTACTTCCCCAACAGGAAACACACTTTTAAAAACACTTTTATTGTGAAACCAAAAAAGTACACAAGGGTAGGATTTAGATGTGTAGATTTTCAATTGGATCTGCATGCCATAGATGAGCTGATCCAATAACCGATGATACTGATGCACTCCTTTTATATGCGATAATCTTTTTTTAATGTTAAAGTCTTCATCCAGCCACTAGGCCATCCAACTAAGCATACTCACTAGGCTAACGTCAGAAGTCCATATATCCGTTGTGAAACTTGTGTCTCTGATTTTGTGGATTAAACTGTGAATATGTGGAGAGATCATATCATACAGAACAGAGATACATCTGCAAAGTAGTAATCACTCTGGATAGTGTTCTAAATACTCCATAAGCTGGCAAAATCCTTGGTCTTCTACCTAAAAGAAAAAAAAAAGGCGGGTCTTCAAATGCTGCGAAGTCAGTGCTGTTACGACAAAGTGCTTTGGGATGTTCTGGTATACTTATTGCTGTTCATATTAGATCTACAGCACTTCTTGGTTCTTCAATACATCTTCATTCCCATGACCTCTGCCTCAGGAGTCAGATGCCAGAGCTGGGAATGACGCCAGATCTGAGTTGACCACATCCCAGTTATGAGCAATAACAACTCAGAAAATTGTTTTGCCCTTAGCTCCTTTTGTTATTAGCATTGTTAACCATTTCCAGGTGAGGACAACACACTATGATATAGTTTGTGGGGGGAAAGCAACATAACAACATGTCCACAGATAGAACTTGCACATGACTATCAGTGTGATTGATTTGATTACAATGAACAAGACTAAGTTGCAAATGATGACTTTTAAAGGACAGTGAGAAGCCATATTGGATTTCCAGTTTGTTAGTTAGGTGCTGCAGTTTCTCTGAGTTTGAGAACTTTGAGTGACTTTGAATTCCAACTTCACTGGGCATCTTGGAACCTCTGACTTCAGAGATCAAACAGAATGCAACACCAAAACAGTGAAAAACATACATGCTGACGACACTATTTTTGCTTGCTAATTAGCTTTTTGCAGTTCTTCTTCTCTGTATTTAATAGTGAATCGCTTGCTGCTACCTACTGTCTCGGAACATGAGGGTTTGTTGCTGAGTAAATACCAAGTGGCAACCTCCAGTCTAAAAATATGAGTCCAATGCGGAAGTGTTAAAAACTGCAGTTCATCAAGGATCTGCTTGAGGCTGGCTCCAGAAGTACCGAAAACCACATACACACCAATTCAAAAAAGACAATCTTTACAGCAGAAATAAACATGTTTAAAGCCTGGTACAAAAGATGAGTGTAGTCTGGATAGCTCATTTCTCAATCGGCACACACTGTAGGGGGTGAATGTTTTTCTAACGCGGCAATTTAGAAGATATTGACATTATGAGTCTTCCAATGAGAGACACAGCTGACTTGATTGACAGGTGGGAACACTGTAGCTGTTGACTAGGAGGCTCAAAGCCCGCCTCTTTATGAGCAGCAGCAATATGGCTGCCGACGACAATTGGCCTCAAAACAGCGCTTCAGAAACAGATTGGTGACGTCACAGATACTACATCCATATTTTATACAGTCTATGGTAAATACCAGCAATTTATATCAGTTTTTTTAATTAAAAAACATTGTTTTATAATAATAATAATAATAATAATAATAATAATAATAATAATAATAATAATAATAATAATAATTAGATATATCAGTTGAACGAACGATTAAAAAACCCACTGTATGTGTGTGTCTGTCTGTGTTTTGCATATTGACAGAGAAACTGCTGTGTGTGTGTGTGTGTGTGTGTGTGTGTGTGTGGGGGGGGGTATTGATCAAGCTCAGGGCTTCTCAGCATCACTCACAGAGGGTCAGAGGAGGTAAAAAAAACATGCTTGTCCTTCAAAGGAGATCCAATAATGGCTCAAGAAGAACACAAGTGTGTTTAAAAAAACTCTACCAGAAATCCATAATCTTCATCAACATCCCATGTTAGTCCCACACATCCTGAATAGATCAATACACTGAAATTACAGTGGTTGTTGCTGCTAATTGTGCAGGATTTAGCACTAATGCTTTGAGTAATTGGCTGTTTACTTTCCAATAAGGTAAGGGAATGGGCTTCTGAATCATGTATAGTCAATTTAGGGTGTTACATTGCTTATAGTGCCATTAATTCAGCTTTTACACTGACATTATACAAATTCAGCATTCAGCGAAGAAATGATTTATGCGCCCAAAGCGGCCCACTTCCTGGATGTCTTTATGCATGTGCCGGTCTGTGGGTGTCACTGATACGCAGTGGCAGTAAAAATGACCCTTTCTGTGAGCGACAGCTTTAAATGCTGAAAGCTATGAGTGCATGTATGGTGTGTAACTGTGTGTGTGTGTGTGTGTGTGTGTGTGTGTGTGTGTGTGTGTGTGTGTGTGTGTGTGTGTGTGTGTGTGTGTGTGTGTGTGTGTGTGTGTGTGGGTGTGTGTGTGTGGGTGCATGCAGAAACCATCTCTACTGGGGAAAAAAAAGCAGCCTTTCAGCTCTTATCAGGAAGCTTCCAGAATGGGAACGATCACCTCCCACTGCTGAGCTATCAATGTGGAGTTAATTGCCTTTCAGACGCAAGGCATGTTGGTGGGCTGGGGGGGTGGTGGAGTTTTGTGTGCATATCCTTTTTTTTCTTGTTTATTGGTAGTTGTTTTCTTTTTTTTTTTTCTTTTTTTGCTGAACCGCAGAACAGTAGGACAGGGTGCAAGGTCGGTGCCTAAATGGGCCCTGCAAGCCTGCAATCCATCATCTTTCAGATTATTTACTTAAACGATAGGAACAAACGGACTCGACAGATACTGATACAAACCACATTAAACAGAGACAGCGGCTCCTAGAGATGAAGAGGGACGATATGGAGGAAAAGGAAAGATAATGGGGAGGAAGGGATGTGAGACTGAGAGAAAAAGAGAGGAGAAAGAAAGAGAGGTGGGCTGGACTTGGCATGCGGACAGCGTGTTCTGTGAGCACTATAGAGGACAAGGTTATTCAAGGTCTGCTGTCATGCTGTCATGGGTTACAGTGGGGGTTTTGATAGGATAAGGAGCAGTGGGGGGTGGGACTATGTTGGGGTCAACAGGAAGTTTTGTATGCATGAGAAGTCCCATGCCTGACACATCAGAAACCTGTGTGCGTGCCTCAATCCCCATGTTTACATGTCCAGCTCTAATGGTCTTGTGTTGCAGCTTCCTCTGAACTCCACATCTCTCCTGTCTAATTGCATTTGTCACAGTTTGTAGTCTTGAATACCTTGGCACTAACTATTAGTCCAGTCTCTAGAGTGCACTTTTGATGAGAGAAAAACTGTATGTTTGCTGCTTTATATACATGACATGTTCACATTCTGCATCTTTTTGCCAGAGCACGTGCACTGACCCTTGAAAGAACCTTTTAAAAGGGAACTGAATAAAGCTTCAGGGAAGACATACTGTATGTAAACTCCATGTGCACTAGGCCTGCAGGAAGTGCAATACATATGCAAAGTGCAATTACATTGTTTATTATTAATATAGCAACATGAAGTAAGATAAACAAATATTTTAGCGGCAGTGTGTGGCATGAACATAACAGAAAACACCTTCGGCTTCACCCTCTGCTGTACCGAATAGCTCTGCTAAGCCACTCCCATAGAATGGCACGTGCGTTTTGCTGGGCTGGAGCAGGAAAGTTAAGATTGCCAACCATTGTTACTGCAAACTGCATGTTCCACTCAACAGTCATGATGAACCCCATGCCACTTAAGTTATCATTAAAGTCATGGTATTTGGTCCCACTTATCACTAGGTGTGGTAGCCACTAGGGATGGGTACCGAATTCGGTACTTTTATAGGTACCGACCGAATTCCGTCGGTACTACCGAGTACCGATTCATGTAAAATCAAACGGTACCATGTTTCGGTACCTAGACTAATCCTTATGACTGTGAGGGAGTTGAAGTATAGGCGATTTTTTTTATCCTTTCGCCCTGTAATAAAGTCAGAGGCTGATCGGGTGGACGTCTCTGCTCTCTGCATCTGCGCGGGAGCGTGCCAAACGGGGCCTGCAGCTGACGGGCGCGCACTGACCGCGAGGCAGAACTGCAGGTGGATTAAAGTTTAGTTTTTATTTACAGTCTATGGTTGAGACGAACTCTTTTGCTCCGACTACCTGCCCTGTTTATAACCGTTCTTGTGTGCGTGAATGCACAATAAGTAAGTCGTGTGTCATGTTATTATAAAGAGATGGAGAACTGACTTTTTCCTTTCTGCAGGCATTCACGTGTGTTCATTGATAAACTCCCGAAAGAGCAATTAGACGCCACGAGCACGTGTCAGCTAATATATCTAATCACCTATATAATCATGTTTCTGTTAATTTCATGTTAAATGAAATAAATATGTTAAATAAAAAAAAATGAGATTTTATTATTAAACAAATTAACATTTATTACCACATAAACACACGCAAAAGTACCGAAAATTGGTACCGTCGAGTACCGGTACCGATTCCCAGGTATCGGGTATCGGTACCGTATCGGTTCAAATATGAAAGGTACCCATCCCTAGTAGCCACGGGCTGTGGTTAGCTGTTAACCTCTACAGCTAACATTACTTGTCAGACAAGATAAGCGCAACTTCTTCATCGCTCTTCAGCCCCTACAACACAGGTGTACAGGTGAAGCCATTTCCTTCTTTTGGCTTTTTAGTTTTTTTGCACTGTATGCCAAAGTAGTAAAAAGAGATTTACCCCAAGCCTCCATAGCACCTGACAGACGCAACCTTTGCCTGACAACTGCCAACATGAGTCACATAAAAGCTGGATGGTGCTATGTTTTGTATAGAGTCATTGTGATTGGCTAGCTACAAGAAAGCTCACCCTGACTGGCTGTTTGATTCAGCCTGGATGGGTTTATAAAAACTAAAGAAGAAGAATGAGCAGGTGCTCAAAGACATCAGGCATCATTTTGATTTAGTATTGTCAGTGACATCAAAATCTGTTGTTTAAACATATTTATTTCTGCCTGCTGTTCTTAATGTTACAAATACATTCTCTACTGCCTGAATCCAAAGTTAATGCAAAAAGCATCTTTTTCCACTTCAAGATGAGCACCCAAGTGATCTGAGAGCAGCAGATAGCTAGCTTTGGCGTTGTCTGACTGCATCAGAGTGAGTTAAAAGCATGACCGTTATACATACATAATATGTAAAGTGTATGCATTCCATGCAGAGTGAGAAATCTTCGCTTATTAGAGGTTTTATTATTATACGATTTTTTTAGTGCAATAAATTCAGCCTATTGTAATGTCTTCCGTGCTAATGCACATGTTGGTATGATTATGAAGTTGCAATTCATTGCGCAGTCTTATCGTGCACGCTGGTGCACCTTCTGGTAGAGACATGCATAGATGATGTATATCCATATGTTCGGCAGACAGGAGGAGACGCCTTCGTGTCGAAATATGTCAGTGCCTGCAGGACTGGATCACACCCCAGAAGCCTCTTAGCATTTTTCCATCATATGGTGCCTCAGAAGGCCATCCGTGTGTGTGTGTGTGTGTGTGTGTGTGTGTGTGTGTGTGTGTGTGTGTGTGTGTGTGTGTGTGTGTGTGTGTGTGTGTGTGTGTGTGTGTGTGTGTGTGTGTGTGTGTGGGTGGGTGCATGCGTGTGTGTGTGTGGGTGCGTGCATGCGTGTGTTTGTTTGCTGTGCCACGTCTGCAAGTGCGGCAGTGACAATGCACAGGGTCTAGTCTGTATTCTTCCTTTTCATTATTACTATTATTATACATTGCAGATTTGCTATGGCTGCACTATAATATCTGCATGTGGCAGAGGTGAAATGAGTACATTGGTTCCAGTTACCGCTTAGCCAATAGTCTCTGCAAGCAAGGCAGTTTGTATAAAACAAGATGAATGTGATGGAAACTGTAATACAATTACTAATGACAAATCACATCCAGTAGTTTTCAAGCTCAGCAGTATTACGCACTTGCACACTGGCATGTACACATACACACATCTCTGTGCTTTCACAGATGGGTGTGGATTGTATCGGGATTGCTTTAAGATAAAAACGCTGATTGGATTAATGGATGGTACGGTCAGATTCACTGAAGGGATACTTTAATTTGGCAGCTGTGCAGGGCATGCTGCTCCAAATAAGAAATCTGGAGTAACAGAAAGTGACCCTGGAGGGATGAGTTTAGAAAAATCAACCTCTATTAAGTTGTCTGTTTCATTCAAAAACAGCTTCAAACACTTTCCTGTAAATCTAGATTACACAGCCATTTTACAACCAGAAACAATCTCATGCAAGTGAAACTTTATGGCTGATGCTCTGCATGTGCAAGGTGTTTAAAAGTAACACACAGTTAAACCACATCCCCTCTCCATGTTCTAAGGTTGACCATAGTTTTGACATTATTTAGGTCAACCCTCGCTGAGCGTCTGTGCAAAAAGTTACCCAAAGTAACTGTCATGCAAAACTACACTACAGTTGGAAGAAGAGACTTTTAACACAATATGAGGATGTGGTCAGATCCTGTGATTGTCTGAACATGGTACACGCCTGGCGGGTTTTGTGGTTATTGCAGACATTGAAATGCAGGCGGAAATCTACGGTGCTTCCTCTTTATTTTGTCTGTCTGTTCTCTGTTCTCTCCTGTTACAAAAATATGTATGATAGAATTACAATCATGACTGACAGCACAGCAGTGGCAGCAGCATTATTAGGGCAAACATTGCAATTATCATGCACGAAAGTTGAAAACAACCAATCATTAAAAGTCAATGACTCAGTTCTTGAGTAAGTTTGAGTTGCACATTTTTCCTCTCCACTACTTCTGTTGTAATGGATTAACATTCTAACAGTTGGCTCCTATGGAATGAAAGCCCCTTGATGTGTGGCTGGAAAATCCCCTTTATTAAGTCACCAAGGCAGATAATCAGTTTGGGCCAGATCAGGTGGAAGAGTGTGCTTACACTAGAGCAGGCATTAACATGCTTATGCTCCAAGTTTATCGTTCTCGAGCGTGTGCATTGTTCTGCAGGGGGAAAGATGTTGGTCATGAGTTCACAAATGTGTAAAGACATCAACCTCCCCTTTATTTGATCAGTAGTTGTTTGCTTTTATGTTTTATCATGGGATATTAAGCTGCTTTTTGTCCATTCCTGCTAATATGTCTTACAATCTGCTGGATGAAAAACACTTGTGACTTCCGCCGTTGTCCAAGAATTAAATGGCTTAACGCTTTGTCCCCCCCTCTTTTGTCCACAGTGAATGAGTATGTGTTCATGGTCCAAGCCAGAGGGATCCAGATCAGAGAGAACGTGAAGAACATTGGGGCTCAGGTTCTTGAGCAGGTGGTGAGAGGGGCTTACAGCATCAATGGCACAGGTAAACAAAAAGAAAAGAAAACATACACCAAGGTGTTTTTCTTAGAAAGAGTGTGCAAAGGAATTCAGGTTTGGCCTTGGTTCAATAAAGAAAGTAAAGAAAAAAGAGCTCAGTGTGTTCTCACATAAGCATACAAAGGGCTAAGCTTGGCCAGCAGCAATAAAGGTGAACAGATTAAAAACATCAAAACAATAGAGAGTAAAGGTAGACTCATGCTGATACAGACTGGATTAAGCTGCTGCTGCTGCTGATGGTGATGTTGATACATTTATGTGTGCGTGGCTGCAGATTATTCATACGACTTCAACATGAGCGAGAGCGATGCTCCTCCCACCACATACCTCCCTGAGGACTTCACCTACCTCCCCTCCCAGGTTTGCCCCGAGAGGCTGCCTTCCATGAGTGAGTACTGTGATTTGTTCTCAAGTTTGACTTTGATACGAGCTCAGCAAGTGAATCTGTGAAACATATCAGGCACCAAAAGTCTCCTTGTTTGAACTTTTTAGACAAAGACATGCTTATTTGTGCATATTTGTTTTCCAAATGACAGCTAAAGTGGTTCAGGGCTTGTGTTTGATTTTAGTTTAAATTGGTGATGCACCTAACTTTATTTAACAACGTATCCTCCTGATTGCTCAACTGATACCAGTTTTGACATGCATTGTTCTTCTTCCCCCTCTTTCCTCCTTCTCTATACCTCTCTCACTTCCATTTCTGAATATAACAATTATGTGTTCCCTGATTCTTCTTTTTACTTAAATGTTATTCAGATGCACACCAGTCTTTTGCTAGTCATCCCCTTGTGTCTTTTTTCATCATATTTATGTAATTTTATGGCTAAATTGATGTATTCTTTCTCTCCCTGTTTTTCTCACACATAGAGGGCAGGCTGGAGGTGAATATGAGCGAGGTTTCTCTGGAGGAGATGGAGAGATCCTTGCTGGAGAGAGAGCCCAGCATGGCCCCTGGAGGCTACTGGAAGCCCAAAGACTGTTTACCTCGTTGGAAGGTATGTGTGGATGTGACAGTGTTCGGACAGCTATTCACTGAAAAGCACTGTAGGAAATACTCTGAGTAAAGCATGAGAGAAGTGTACAACAGAAACTGCTGCTTACACACAGAGGTCCCTGGATGGTTATGGTATGAAAATGATCAGAGAAATTTGGACAGATAATTTAAAGCAGAGTATTCAACTCTTTCAGTTCATTCGTTTACATAAATAGAAAACAGGGACAGATTTATGACTATGGACACCAGGATAAACTAACACAAGCTTGAGAATAGGGCCCAAGCTCAAAACAGAGTGAATTGAATCTCATTTTGTACTAAAAATTCTAGGTGTTAAACAATGCATGTATTAACAGTTACATGTAATTCTGGACTAACTGTTGAACTGTTTTATCAGCAGCGACTCAACACACAACCAAACGTTCTCTCAAGAAGTTTGTTTTCCTTTGGTTTACAAGGTAGAATACATTATTTTAAACTTATGGCAGGTAGAAAAGATGAAATAATAACACTTTAAATATCTGATTACTGAGTTAAGTGGCTAATCTGTCATTTTTAATTTCTTATACTTATCTTTATTGTTTTTCAGAATTCCCAGCACACTCTTATGAAGGGCTGCAAAAAGCTCAGTTCATATGATGTCATCCTACAACTTAAATTAATTAATAGTGATTTATGCTCCATTCCAATACCTCATCTCTTTACACTGAATCAACTGAGATAAAATTAAAGGTGTAGTGTGAAGAACTTTTCTGTATCTTGCACTGCCATGTTTCTACAGTAACGTAGAACTGACAAACTAGTAAAGATCAACATCATAGCAGCTTTTTGACCTTGAAGGCCACCGTCCCTTCATCAACAGGAGAGGTTAGCATATAGTGATTCAATTCAGAATTTAACTACTAGATATCCCTTAATATACCCATTTATACACACTGACTGTACCTTTAACTTTCAACACAAAAGGAAGTGGTTTTGAAATATGGAAAGTTTTTTTTTTTTTTTTCAGAGCTAGAAGCACTTCAGAAACCTTAAAAAAAAAACGTTCACAAAATCATTTTTTTTTATTTTTTTTTTAAGAAAACACTTTTCCATTCAACTTCAGATAAAATTCTAATAATCCAAAAAAATTCTAAAAGACATTAAATATTAAATAATTAAGGTGCCCATTCTATAGTAAAAGTGGAGCAAATAATCTATATCAGATTTTGAACTATGGCAGCATTCACACTCAAACCACGCACAATCATGTGAGAGCTTAAGATAAGATAAGATATTTCTTTATTGATCCCAGGGGGGGAATTCGGTTGTTACAGCAACCCAGACATAAGTACAATCAAGAAAATGTTTGAATAAGTAAAATAAAAATAGATGAATAAAATAATACAGATTTAAGATATATACAAATGTTACAAATGGTTTAAATTGTGGTAATCACAGGCAGTATTAAAAAAGCTTGTGTCAGACACATACTTTTCCACAACTTCCTTTTTTTCTGTCACTAACCATACAAATCAGGATGATGCCCTCACTCTGAACAACATTCAATCAACATACACATAGAGTCATCAATCCTAACCACAGGTTCCTCTGTGTTTTGTTTGAGCAGTTTCAATCTTAGTCAACCCCCTTTTCTACTGTGTGCTCTCTCTTTTTATCACTTTCTTTTTTTGGCTAACTGAGCAGTCTTGCCTGCCATCTGTCTGTCTGCATATCTCTCACATTCATGCCCTGAGGGACCGTGTATGTTCTGACAATCATCTCTGTATCTCTCTTATTTACCGGCAATCATTTTCTTATCCACCGCAACAGTCTCACTCTCTGAACCACTCATTGTCTCCTATTCCACTTGCTTTTTGTTCCTTCCTGTCACAGTTTTCTTTTTACCCAGCTTCAAAGGAAACTTTAAAAAACAGAGACTGTCATAGCAACCAGCAGTCTATGGGGGAAAATGAACACCTTTCACAGACGTTTAGAGGCTCAGTAGCTCTATGATTGATGCATGCCACATCTCATTGTGGAAATTAGATTTTCAAGGACCTGACACTTGTTTGCAGTGGATTTTTGTGTTGATAAGTGTTTTTGTTTTTTTTTGCTGTCTTCACACACACTTTCCCATTTACCTAATGCTGAGAGATTGCAACTCCCAGAACATTCACTCGGAACAAATTGGACACTCATCAGCACGTATCAGCACACAATGTACCCCTGTGTGTCCCTACACATGAACATGCAGTTCCTTTATTGTCAATATGCAGTGTTAAATTAAATTAAGAAATGCTTTACCTTAAGTGGTCCACATTCAGGCATGTATGCTTAGTACATAATGTATTTTGCAAAGCACACATGTATATTGCTCAGCAAACTACATAGTTTACTGTATTCAGGCATCCCCAGTTAACAGAGAAGCAAACATTCATTCAAGTTACAATGTTTATTGCACAGTACCCATGTTTTTGTACAGTTATGAATGTATAAAGCATGGTTGTATATTATAGAAAAATATTTTGCACTAGCTTAAATGTGATTGTTGCACAAAGAGCAGGAGGGGAATAGGAGAAGGGTGTAATGCACTGGATCATGGAGGTTGGTTTGTTTGTGGGGTTGGGATTGGGAAGAAGTCAGGATGTCAGTGTGGTACATGTAAATTTATTGTAGTCGACTCCATTTGTGTCCCTTAGGTGGCAATCCTAGTCCCGTTCAGGAACCGACATGAACATTTACCCATCCTCCTAAGACATCTGGTACCAGTGCTGCAGAAACAGAGACTCCAGTTTGCCTTTTATGTCATAGAGCAGGTATGAACACAAGTATTCGAAGGATGTGACCGTTGGTGAAAAGTTGAAACTCCTCAAACTTACAGAATTGTTATGACAGGAAAGTTTCTCCTTTAAATTCTCAGGGAGGCACAGAGCCATTCAACAGAGCCATGCTGTTCAATGTGGGCTACAAGGAGGCCATGAAGGACCTGGACTGGGACTGTCTCCTCTTCCACGACGTGGACCACCTCATGGAGAACGACAGAAACTACTATGGCTGCACAGACATGCCTCGACACTTTGCGGTCAAACTCGACAAGTACTCCTACATGTGAGTCCTGAATCTGTCCCAACGGGCAACATCATTACTAATGTGATCCTTACTTAATATTAATTTAATATATGTAATTGTCTCCCCCTCAAGCCTTCCATATAATGAGTTCTTCGGTGGTGTCAGTGGCCTGACGGTGAAGCAGTTCAAAAAGATTAATGGATTTCCTAATGCTTTCTGGGGCTGGGGAGGAGAGGACGATGACCTCTGGAACAGGTGAGTTGAACACACAAACACACATAAGCACACACACACAAATCATTCTCCTGTCTAGCAGAGTAGGAGCATGAGAGAGTCACTATTGTTGACATGAGGCGTATTCAAAAGATGGGTTGGACCAGTTTCGCGCACAGCAGGCTTTGTATTAGTTTTTATGTTTTCAGGTTTTCTTTTTTTTTTATCCATGTGCCCTTGTCACACAGCATTGTCGTCCCTCCCCCCCGCCTACACAGCTCTCAGGCAGCTGCACACACTCCAAGCTCTCAAAACACACTGTCAATTCTAACTAGTTTGTTTTTGTTTCTTTTGGTAATGATCCTTTTTGTATGCAAACACTGCGAAACCTTCCCCTCTTTTACGTCCATATCATGTGGCACACAGAGTAAACATGATTGTACGGAGACCCAAGTGATGTCTATTGTGCTTCCTTTGAAAATATGACAATAAAAGATAATACAATGCTTGCTCTGTCTTGTCTCTGTACACTATAGATTAATGAGCATTAAATGTTTGTGTAGGGTGCAGTACGCCAACTACTCAGTAAGTAGACCGCACGGAGATCAGGGACGCTACATGTCGATCCCACATCACCACCGCGGGGAGGTCCAGTTTCTCGGAAGGTTAGTATCAATGCATGAATGGATCATTCACATGCACACGTGCACACACAGATACACACTTTGGTCTAAAGTGGAGGATAATTAGAAGGAGGCTTAGGCTCATGTGGTGTAAGCCAGTCACATGAAAAGCCAGAACAGTGACTTTGAGAGATTTTAGACTCTTTTAAAGACTTTGCATGTGATACGCTTGTATGCTTTGGGGCTGGATTCCAATCATTCCCACTCTTGATTACTTAGAACAGCTACAGAACAAATGTTTCTTTCATTTCACAATATTAAAAAAAAAACTGAAGGAAGTGACAACAGGAAGGAAAAGAACATTTTCCCCCCTCAAAAGAAAGTGTTTTTGTAATGCATCCATAAAATTGTTCTGATTAATGTCAGTGTATTCAGGCTGACAACACTGCAGCAATCTGCTGATGAGTCAATCCCATGTAGATAAATATGCAACTGCTACTTTCTGTCAGACACTCTCAATGTCAGCCAAGTTTTCTATTACAGCGATGATGAAACCTGTTCCACTGCTCGTGTCTTTCTTCATTAAACCTCAGGTGCCACTCCATTTAACATGTCAAACCTGAACTATAAACTTGCTTCCCTGCATAGGGTGCAGAAGTGTTATTTGTAAGCCTTCCAATCCCTTCAGCTGACTAATTAGCTGTCTGGTCTTGCAGGTATAGTTTGCTACGCCACTCAAAGGAGAGACAAAAAGTGGATGGTCTAAACAACCTCAACTACTCCCCCCTAGTGTCCAGGAGGCCTCTCTACACCAACATCACAGTCAGTTTGAGCAGAAAGCTTGCACCCGTAGCTGACTACTGATGTGGGCACAGCTGGACTGCAAAAACATCTGGGAATCAAAGTCCTCTGGGACATCAGCCATATCTCACCAGTTGCAGCACTGCTTAGGACTTTTAAGTTGGTTGATATTTTTTTTTTGCTTTGTTTGTTTTGTTTGTATGCAAAGAAAGGAGACTCAGAAATAAGTATGTTGGATGAAACATAAACAGAATTAAGGATAAATGCTGCACTTGCTTGTGCCACAGTCCATCACTCTTCTCATCTGGGCTTCTGTAGTCTGCAGTCTCCACATGCCTTTTGCACCATTTTGGCCTTCAGCATTCATCCATTCATTCATTCATTTCCTTATCCAACCCTTCACTAGTGTGCTTGTTTATGAAAATAAGCCATGATTCACATGCACATTAGCGCACACACACATACACATGCGCACACACATTAGCTATACGTACATGTGCTGACACGGTCCCCGAGGCTTTGATTTTTTTTTTTTACTTTACTCTTGCACATCTTCTTTTAGAAAAATGCAGTAAGCCTGTGAAAACATTTTTGCATGCACACACACGACCACACTTCAACTTAAACCGAGCGGACTCTTGCAGCTGGTTCTGCAGAAGGTATGCCAAATCTACAAGTGAAGAGAGTGAGAGAAAATGCTATTAAAAAAAAAGAGTGCTTGTTTTCAGTTCTGTATACTGTATGTGAAATCCTAAGTTTAGAGAATATTAATACCTTAATCATCTCTGACCAACTATGTTTTGTCCTGTGAACATACCATTTAAAGACTGTGATGTTTGTGTTGCGTAGTTGCATTTAACGTTCTGGCTGCCTGCAAGTGGCTGTATGTTGGAGAGCGACGCTCATCCTGTTAGCAATAAGCTGTAATATCCGACAGCAGAACTTAGACCTGACTTCCTCACTCCACAGATGCAATAGCATGGGTGCTAGCATACCCTCATTGGACTAGAGAGACGGAGTGACTGCGTATGCAAACCTCACACTCATCACACCTTTGCCTAAGCAAACATACCACCCATTCGGAACCTGTGTGTGTGTCTACGTGCCCGTCTGTGTGTATACAAGTGAGGGAGAGCTATGCAAATGGCCTGTATGTATCCTGTTGTCAGTGCAAAGGTCTTAAGGGTGACCTCCCAGACACTTTACCCCTGAAACTGTGACAGACTGACTTTCGAACCTCACTTTGTGTGTGGTGTGTGAGTCCAGACCAGGGAGAGAAAAAAAAACCATTGCCGTTTTACTTTTAGATCCCACATCCTCAATATTTACTCACCTTCATTTTTACGATAGAGGAAGCAGAGGAAGAGAATACTTGATTGCCGTCACTGTCACTGGTGTTTACAGAAGCTTTTGCTTTGTTATTTTTCAGATTGTCTAGTGTTTGCAATATAGCTAGCCAGCCCTGCTCCACTGTGGGTGCTGGGTAAACTGTATCTCTACAACCAATATATGGCTGCCTTTATTTTTTTAAAAGACTCTTCTTTATCTAGATGTGGATAGGGAAAAGCAGAGCTGAATGCGCATTGAAGCAACTTGTGAGTAACCCTTGATTAGCTTTGTTAGCTTGTGGCTTGACAATTTGCTCAAATGAATCAAACTTTGAAGTGTTTAGGTCTTAGCAGACGGTGTGTAGGGTGGCGTGCAGGCAAACATTGTGCACTGACACAGACTGAGAGCACTCTAACAGAACATACAAGTTGCTAGGAACCCCCTCCTCTGATATTTGTGCTTGACAGTGTTGATTCTGAGTAAAAAAAAAAAAATCCCAATACTGTAAATGTAATTCCTTTGTAGAAAAAAAACAACATACAGACACTTTCTCCTCACTGTCTGTCCTCTGGTCATGCAGCTACTTCATTTCACACAGATCGCCTTGTATGCATTTCTTAAGATGTATGTTTTGGGGGATTACATGGGTGGTTGACAAACTGTTGTGTTCCCACTATGAAATAAGAAGTATAGAGGCTGGACCTCGTTTTATTTATTTGATCTTTTATGGATTATTTTCTGTAATTGTTCAGTTTTTATTTTTCTTGCGGTTGATGTGATGATTTAGTAGATGACATATGACAGACTGTGTTAGATGCACTGAAACTTGTAGTTGTGTGTATTTCTGTGGGGCTGTGGGGTTCAGGTCTGTGTAAACGGGGTGCTGTTTCATTTCATTTCGACACAGACTAATGATGAAATGGAACAGGACCGCTAAACTGGTGTGTGTAAATCTGCTGAACAGACATCGGAGGAGGCCATTTTGTGTGACAACCACAGGAAGAGCAAGACGCCTATCAGAAAACGCTAGCGGCCCCAGTCTTTCACTGAGCACCTCCTTTTAATACTAATTGATAATCAATGGTGCTGACCTTCCAGAGCTCCCTTTAAGGGGTTCTCTCTCTCTCTCACTGGAACCAACTCCTACACCATAAAGGCTAGAATCAACAGTCAAAACATTCCTCAAACTTGTATGGCTCTTTCATGTCATTCCAACCTGTAGTGATTGTTTTTACGTCCTTGCCAGGCTATCCTGGCGCCTTTTCATTCTACCAGGTGAAGCTGATTTGTGTATTTATTTTCCTGCTTCATCCTCACACACAGTAGCACGTGTTTACCTCTTAGCCAGGCACTCAGGAGGTTCCCAGTGAAAGTCGCGGACAGTAGCGGCATACGTGTTAAGTTTTCTTTTCCATGTGTGTTTGAGTGAAATGGCTTAACCTTTCATAGGTTTGATTGTCCTCCATGTAGAGTTTTTTTGTTTGTTTGTTTGTATTCATTCTGTTTTACAGCACTGATAAGATTCATACCTAGGACCTGGTTGTGAACAACTCACAGGTCCATGTCTTGGACTTGATACATACATGCTACGCTGTACATTATCTTTTTTTTTGTTGCGTTGCTTTGAATTAAAAGCTAGATGGACACATAGGAAAAGCCAATTGATGATGTAAGCAACCTTTCAAAAGAAATAGGCCCTTTTAAAGACCTTTGAGTCCATTTGTAAGGGATCTAAACTCCACATTGTAGAATGAGTAGCTCCATCGGCTAACACCATAAAAAATCAGATGTGTTTTTTTGTGACTACACGACAGCTCTGAGCACTAGATGGCTGAAAACAGGGGCTAGTATCAGTCAGTGCTTTTCTGCTTTTTATCCAGAACAGGAAATGTTAGTTTTCTGTTAAGAGCATGCTGACAGTCTGTTCCTGTTCTATTTACTGTAAAAGGTCTCAATCAAGACCAAAACCAGGCCTGCTGCTCACCCCAAGAGGTTTCATCCTCTCATAATCTCACCTACTCTGATCCATTCTGTGCCAGTTTGAATGAAGGGACCATTCTTTGGCCGTCTGACAAAACCGGCAGCCTTAAAGCTTCTTAATTTATTGCAGTGTTTTTTTTTTTCCACACAAGTTTTTATTTTTTTTATAAGCGGAAAAATATTTAAATCGAAAAAAGTGCATATCAAGAAAATGATCATTGTAAATATTGTTGTGTGTAGTGTTTTAGAAGTTCTATAGGGTCTTAAATCACTACAGAAGCTAGCATAAAGAACAAGGCTTTTTGGAGGGATTTGGCTGAGGATGTTATCGGGTGCCATTTAAGTGCTAGTGAAGCTTACACAGAGACATCAACGTTTTTACATCACCCTGCACAGCCTTCCTTTTTTTCTTGAAATAAAGATATCCCATGAATTTTTAACTTCCTCTTACGGTCCCTGAGGTGTTCTGCTCTCCTGAGACCTCCTTGTACCATGCATGTTGTAGCCACCGAAGAGACATATTACAGCAGACGTGGGCATCAGTTCTCACATGTGCGATCAGTGTCCTTGTTTCTGCCTGTGATGTCTCTTTGATAGCGACAGCAGCGTGGGGTAAGGCACAGGTCAGAGGGAAGCACTGCAGGATAGCGAGTGTCAGCCAAAAACACCATATGCTTACAATGCAACCAAACACAGGCACCCAAAAACCAGCCACACAATCCACTCTAAAATCTACACTGATTAATTTTTTTGTATGAAAGCTAACTATTAATAAAAAAAAATAAACAAAAAGAAAACAGATTGCTAAATTTAAGATATATCTTCTCTGATTGTAAGGAGAGAAACTCTCCTTGAATTGAAGCCATTTGAAGCCACTTGTCGAAACTTGATGTCAGCCTTATGTGAATCCGTTTGTGTATCGGCATATTATCTTTTGATTATTGAAATTTGTATGATGGAGATTTTTCTTTTATACCATCATTGTTATTGTCAAAGTACACCAATAAAATGAGACTTGTAAAGATACTGGCTGCCTCGTCTTGTCCTGTTTTTTGCTGTGCATGAACCTCAGTGTTCTGGCCTCTACCAAAGCATCTCCTCTCTGCACAGTCAAAGAGGCTCTATTTTAGATCTTCAGAATAATAATGTGCTTGTGCTGCGTACTATGACTGCTGGATGGAGTGTTAACAGGCGTGCACACAGCCATTCTTCCTGTAAAGAGACATTTAGTTCACACTTCAGTACTCATACAATACACAGAGCTCAGATTTGGCAACAGTTAGAGCATGAGCTGCCAGTGAGAGGGCTCTGCTGGGAGAATTGGACTTTGGTTTCAAACAACGGCTGTCACTTTTTTGTTGCCTGTGTGGCGCAGATGAGGAAATGATAGTAACACTGGGAGATGTTCATTGATTGTGTCCAAGAGGACGTTCCTCCAGTTTCTTTCATTAATTTAACAAAGCATGGTTTCAGATTCCTCAATTTGGAGATACTTAACAAAGTTTGCTTGTAATTTAATTGCCAGCATGATCACCCAGGGGCAGATGAGATACAAACAGCATCATGCCATCTCTTAAACAGAGGATTCTTGTCTGAGTTTTTGGCTCTTGTGATTCCCATTTAAACCTCAGCTTCTCACAACAAGATTCTTCAACTTTAGTACAGTTCTTTAAATAGCCCCACTTTCCCCTCTCTACTGTGAGTGGGTTCATGTGTGAATCTGTCTGTGCATGTTCTTCATTCAGAACCCCAAACAAAGATGTTTCTTGTTGCGATTGTCCAGCCTGTCACCCATGGAGGAAAAACAGAGATCAGAAAGAGATGCTGGGATGAGGGGTCGCTTAAGATTCAATGAATCGGAGCAGCTCCAGCCCCTGTGGCATTTAGCGCATTAACTGCACATCTCCTCTAGTTAGCAGAAGTGACAGCTGATAATTGAATTACACTCTATTGGAAAGAAATGCTTAGTGGCAGGGAGGGTAACTACATGGGAATTTAAATGCATTCCCCAGAATTGGTGAACCAATTTCCACTCTGTTGTCCTCAGCAAAATGTGAAAGTTAGGAAAGGAATAAATGTGCAAAAAGCCTCCATTTATCCCCTCTAAAAATGCCTCTGCTTCTCCTCTGATGTGTAACAGTACTAGCAGTGTGTGTGGGAATCTTGGCAGAGGCTCAAGGCCCGGCTGGAGTAGCGACATCTTAATGGAGTCCGGGAAACACAAGGCTTTGGTATGCTAACACTTGTGTCACTTAGCTGTCAGACACACAGAGGGCAGCTCTTAAGATCTCAAGAGCCGTCCTGGCATGTGTGTACTACACGCGCCGGCACACATACACATCCGTTATTAATTCATCCACACGTTTCCTCTTGAGCGTTATGCCTCTCAAAGGCTTTGATGCCTTTGTCTGCTGCTTGTGTGCGCCTGTGTCAGTGCACTTCTCCCTGCAGTGTCTTAAACTGGAATCTGCATCAGGAAATAGCTGAATAACTACATTTGTGGCTTTCAGTGGTGCAGAATCACAATACACTCTTCATGCACGCTTCCTCCTTGCTACTGCTTTTGCATTTGTGCGTGTATGTGTGTCATTTCACGCACAAGCTCAGGGACACAACCAGAGAGACGTGCCCTTTAGCTTTCTCCAATTTTTAGCTTTGTGTGTAGCTTCTATATGATATATGTGCTGACATCATGCATTAAAGGCCTGTGCTCTCATATCTGCTTAAATCAGATGTTTGAGTAATAGAGCACAACAGTACCTTATGGGAACTTGTGTGCGTATGTGTGTGTGAGTATGTACTGTCTCATGCATGTGCAAGAGGAGGAAGCAGAGGAAGAGAGGAGCCAGTGTGCCCAAGCATGTGTAGATGTCACATGAATTTGTAATGTTGCTAGGTGTTATGTAACTATTTGTCATGCTCTCAGGTTTGAACATTACACAGCATTAAAGCAACTACCTTATCCTCCTCTCTGCTTCCATTTCCTCCTCCCCTGTCTTCTGTGTCTCATGTGGGTCACAGATAGGACAGTCCTTTGTGTGTTGCTGCCTCCCAAGGGACGGCGGAGAATCCAGCTGCTGTCAGGCCCTGGGGTTTAATGTAACACTTCTACTGTTTTTGTTGCGTATATGCTTGTGCATCCAAGCAGGCTCGTAATTCTCTTCTGTTGTGACTCCTGCCTGCTTTCCCATCAGGGAACAAGGGATGAAGCCACAGAGGGACTGAGAAGGTTGTAACACATCTGCTTTCAATTCTGGCACTCTTCATCCTTGACACGGCTGTGCTCTCTGTCATGTTGTCCAACCTTTATTCCCCTAGCTGCCCTGCCTATGTCACATCTCTGTCTATCAACCTGAGTATTAGACTTCATCATTTCAGCTCCCTTCCTCCCTCAACTGTCACAGCTATACTTTTTTTTAACTGCACTTCTTGTTTCATCCATTCCATATTGTCCTCCTTTCTCATGCCCTCAGTTACACAATTCTGATTCCATATTTCTCTTTGTGACCTCCACCCACTCCATCCGCTCCAGCGTATTTATTTCATGTCTAGCCTCTGGTTTTCATTATGTTTTGATTGCTTCATCCTGCTCTGGTTACCGAAAGATGTTGTGTTTAAAAACTATGTGCTGATGCTGTACAGAAGACCTGCTGACGGCGCTTCACTCGTGCGAAGTCAACTCATTTTTACAGCTCATTTCACACAGCTTCATTCATTCTCACTGAGTCTCGCCCCAACCTCTGACTCCACAAACATCCTCCACACTCTCAACCTAATGACCTCACCTTATCATCTGACCACCTCATGTGACCAGTCTTGTGAGCAAGTGAGCTGTACTCGTACTTTTTCTGTTCTTTTTTTTTTTTTTTTTTTATCACAGAAGCCAACTCTCCTTTATATATCAGTTTGGTTTTGTCAGGAGTTTTTAGTTAGAATGAATTTCTCTCACAGAAACTGCTTACTCTGTGCAGTCACACCTCGTATCCCTACTGCCAATATGCTGCGCAGCATATATTAATGATACACTTCTGGTCCCCATTACATGCTGACAGCTAGTTAATCAGAGAGAGATGATGCTGTCTTAAACTATGCGCTGATATCCTGCAAAACCCTGCAGACAGTGCAACTTGACAAGGCTCAGTCATAATTCAATA